>NC_029773.3:90905657-90929074 GCF_000817695.3 Arachis duranensis | reverse complement strand
TATTTTACATTCAAATTTTTTTATAAATCAAGTTTAATCATGTTAAATAATATATAAGATTTTAAATAATATTAATCATAATTAATTTTTATTATATTAGACTAATTTTATTGAATTTAGTCAACAATATAAAACACGTTCTCGTGCTTTTATTAGGATCGAACTCTTTACTTTTCGAATCTAAAACTTTAATATCATGTCATGACTCATGATACCACTCATCCTAGAGATTTACGCTGATGAGTAAAGGTAACACTAATAGTTATATCTCTAATACTACTTAAACCTCTATTGTACACATTATACAAATATTTCATTGGCTCCGATACTTTTCTTTCTGAAAAAGCTATATTAAATATTAAAGTAAATACAAAAGAACCATAACATTTAAATAAAGTCAAACATATTTAAATTAAGACAAACACACTAATCACACTTAAATTTAAACCAATCCTTAATTGACCCTAATATAATATAATCTAATCTACTAAAATTGTTTGTAATTTAGAGAGGTTTAATTCTGACATTAGAATATGATCTACTAAAATATATCAGAATTTATTTACTCTACTAAATAATAACAAAGCCTTAATCTACTTTCAACAATTCTCCTTTTTCTCCTCCAAGATCAACATTCTCGTTCAACTTTTTCACCATATAGATTTTAACATCATTTTCCAACCAAGTGAGATCATCAAATCCAAAAGACTCAAGTTCCTTCCACAAATTCTGAAACTCCTTAACAGCATCATCAGTACAGTCCTTTACATCTTTATGACTCTTTAGAAAATGAAGAACTTTTCCCAAAGTCATGATCGAGTTTTCAATAAACTTTTCACTCTGATTTCTCCTTTTCTGACCTTCAACAAGTTTAGGATGCTTAGAACATGCTTCCTCCAGTAGTGAAACAAAATCTTTTTTCACTTTGCATAAACCCTTGAAATCCACTAAGTTGTTGTTGTCGTTATTTCTTGTAACCAAAGGCACTATGCGATTATCATTAGGATGATGTTGATGACCATCATTCACAACACAAACTTCAGCCTCAATAGTACAAGAATCGTTCACAAGAAACCCGTTGTTAGGATCAAGAAACTCGGTTAAAGTTATAAACGATGCGTAACCATAGCCAGGACCTTTTGCACTGCCTGATTCATATTTAGTACCTGCCAAAATCATATACTAATAAATTGAAATTTTGTGATAATAATCAAATTCATAAAACTAATAATAATACAGAATATTTAATTATGGTGCTAAATTTTTTTTATAAAATTCAAAAAAAAAAAAATACAAGGCAAACAACCAAATGAAATAACAGTAACTAAACTCCATTATAAATAAACTGAATTGAGAGAGTAGAGAGAAAAATACCTAGTGTTATTTCTTTATCAGAGAAGAAGTAATTTTTGAGAGTCAACTTGAAACTAACGGTTTTATTCCAACTACCAGCCGGTAAAAGAGATTTATCACCATTACTCAAATAAATTGACAAATAGTTCGGCCGAAATCCTTGTGGATATAGACTAATTCGCCTAAAATTAAATCCAAAGAAAAAATAATACATAATTATTAAAACCTCAGCAAAAAATCTGTGTAAAATAGAGAGTACCTTTGCAACATATACGTATATAGATGAGTTTATTAAATTGCAAATATATATAATATGTAAGTATATATATTTATTGAATTTAATTTTACTATAATATTAATGTAAAACTGTTATATACGTGTCTAATCAAGTATGAATGTTCATTAAAAAAATATTGTGAACTTATAATTGTACAACTGTATAAAATATTTTATATTGTCACTCGTATTTATATATATACCATGGATGATCTCCTGTAAAAAATGTGTCCGAGTATTTGAGGTAACATTTCAATGCAGAGAAGTTCCAAATGATCCATGTGTACTTCACAGTTGTAGAAAGATTTGTTTCAATTCGTCTTCCTTGAGAAAAATTCTTCCCTGTGTCTGATACTGAAAGTGATATTAAATTGATAACGTTAGTTGAAACTTTTTTATATATCTGTCTTCGGAATATTCGCAACTACTTATATTCTAATTGATAATATTAAAAATATTAAATAAAAATTCAAGAATAAGTAATTACAAATACAAATTCTAATTGATAATTATTTTTCACAATTTAACGCAAATATTCAAATCTTGTTAAGAGAAATCAAAACGATAAAAATACTCAAACTCTACTAAGGTCTCAGAGTAGAAGAAATTAACCTTTCAATTTGGATATAGAATCTGATAACTTGTCTTTCACCATGGGATTATCATCTCTTTCCTTCTTATTATTATTATTATTGTTGTTGTTGTTGTTGTTGTTGTTGTTGTAAGGTTTGAAGCACATTATAAGGCTGTCTTTGAAACTGAAATTCCTCCCCATTTCTTTTTGTGCTGCCATGGCCGCCAAGGCTCTCACCTTTTAAAAAAAACAATAACAATAAATAAATAAATCTTAAATAATAAAAGGTAGTATTAAGCTGTAATTACTTGTGAGAATTCAATTCACACATACTCATACACATATATAGAACTATTTTTTGGGAGTATTCTTTCTTTCATAATGAGAAAGACCATATATGCTACTATCTATTTTAATTAATTATTTAATTTCGTCATAGTAACATCACAATAAGGCAATGAAAAAGGAACGAATGAGAGAAAGAAAGAGTAATAATAGAAAGAAGGTGAACCTGATGATAATGATAATAGCTAGAAATAAGTGAAGAGATGAGGGAGAAGAGTTTGTGTGTTTATTATGTAGTTGTTTTTGACGGGTAAATAGGTAGCTATTTATTCATGAAAGGATCTAGGCGATCCAAACGTGCTAGGTTATATATGTGTTGTGGCACATCTTTCATTCATACTATTTGAATTCGTTAGAGATATATGCTAGGTTATATATTTGAATTCGTTAGAGATATATTTGCCAATTTATGAGCTACTCTTTTACTATTTCTCTTAATTAATATATAAAAAATTTACTGTACTAGAACTAGATACTAATACTAGATGCAAACAGTCAATAATAAAGATACTAAAATAATTGCTTTGAGTTTTTTTTTTTTTTGAGACTTTGTATGACTTCCAACATTATTACTCTCCGCAATGATTTCCAAAAAAATATTTTTGGACTTTCTCTAGGCCCATGAAGTAAGCTAAAGCTTCAGTGGTAATTCATATGTTCTTAATATGCTGTACTTAAGTTCAAATTTTGACAAATGTGTCAAGTATTGAAAAGGAACTTTTTAGTGTTGTATAAATGTGTTGTATTGTGATATCTAAAATTAAAAGTTGATCAATCTATCTGATAAATTTGTAAAAACTTTTAATCTTAACTAATAACTATGAATAATTTATATGGCCTAAATTTACTTTTCTTACTTTTATATAAGTATAGTTGTCCAACAGGTAGGAAAAATAATTACTAAAATTGAAAGAATAAATTAAACATGTAAAATATAAAATTGTAACATAATTTAAACAGTAAAATTATTTGACTTAGTAGAAATCGAAATTTTACTTTATCCAATCAACTATATATTGACAGAGAGTAATATGAAATGTAAGATATGTTCTTGTTGGCATTCAACTGATTAGGTAGACTCAACTTGAGATTTGCAGTTTTGTTCAGCTACACACAGTTATAAAGTAGCACTTTGACAAATAAAAAGAAAAAGAATAGAAATCTAAGGAGCTATGGCCTCTATTTCCATATGGCATGTGTAATGTTTGAAGAACACCAATAAATATTACCAAAAAATATAAATAGATTCTAATATAATCTCAGCCAGCAAACCAAAATAGAAGTCTTATTTGGCAGTCATCTTAATTAGGGTATTCCACATCCTAGTTCATCATCCATTTCTCTCTTTACAAACCCTTTTTCAGCTATTGCCAATTCCTTTCTTGCTCTTTCAAGATCTGTCTCTGCTAAAATCATCAGTTCTTTCAGGTTCCTCCTCTTAACCTCTAGAGCAACTACACTACCCTTCAGCCTTTTCACCTTCATCAATCTCTCCGCATAATTTTTCATACTCAATGCAGATTCAACATGGGGCTTTAGCCAACTCAAGTCATCAAACTTAACCATCTCAAGCTCCTCCCACAAATCTTGAAGCTCCTTACATGCATCTTCATTCATGTCCTTCACCTTTTTTGTCTTTAGAAAATGCAACACTTTCCCTAGAGTTGTGAATGACCATTCTGTGAACTTCTGGCTCCGTTTTCTCTTTCGATGGCTTTCAATAACGGAAGGATGCTTCAAACATGCTTCCTCCAGCAGATTAACATGGTCTTTTTCTATTTGGCATAGACCCTTGAAATTGATCAACTCATCACATGTTGATGAGCACATTTCCTTAGGCAAGTGATCAACATTAGTATCTTCGTGTCCTGAATTCTCGACAGACACCTTAGCAACAATTATGCATGTGTCCTTCACAAGAAACCCTTCACTAGGGTCACAAAATTCAGCTAAAGACACAAAGGATGGGAAACCATAGGCAGCAACCACTCCTGTGCTGTTGTGCTTGTAGGTATGCACGCCCACTAGCAAAAGCAGAATAGATTGGAATTAAAATAAGAACAAGAGAATTGAGTGAAAAATGCTCCATCTACTGAATCCTTCATAACATGATCATTCATCTATGAAAAATTGTCAAAAATCATCCAAAAGGCAGCACTATGACATGCATGAGATTGCTAGAAAATAAAAGTTTTCATCAATAAGACAAATGATACTGATAAGACTCAATTAAAAGCTTTATATATGTAAACTTCACAATAAAGAGAATGAAGAAATCGAAATAGTAGTGTCAGAAGTACCATGTGTTATGGTGTCATCAGAATAGAGCTGATTAATTAGAGACATCTTAATGTTAGCAGTTTTGCTCCAACCAACAGGAAAATTAGCATTATCACCAACAGACAAATAGATTGACAAGCAGTTTACTTTATTCCCTTTTGGATGTATACGAATCCGCCTAAAAATCAAATCCAAAGCATATATATGTTACGTTGGTATAAAGGTTTAGGAAAAGAAACGAAGAATAATTTAGAAAAGTATCATATTGATTTCTTCACTTGATTACAAGGTTCTTACCAATATATAGACCAAGAGAACGCTAATGAGTACGCTAATTATAGAAAAATATCCTAATAAATTACATTGTTTTTTTTTTTTATTCTCTTTGATATTTTCCTGATTTTGTTCCCTAATTATAATATTCTAATAATATATATATAACACAAATAAAACAATGTACCAAAGAGAATACCTATTAGTGAATAATTGCAAAATACATATATAGGAGTTGGTTGCAAGCAAGTACCATGGATGCTTGCCAGTGAAGAAGTTCTCGGAGTAGAGCTTGTCGCACTTCAATTTAGAGAAGTTCTTGATGGTCCATGTGTACTTTGAGGTGATAGTTGTTTCAACCTCTCCTTGATCCTCCATTTCTTCAGCTCACCACGTAACACTTGTTTGTGTTTAACATAATTTCGAAACATTATCAATGAAACTTAGTGGTTGTGAATGTTTCTGGAAACAAACATCAAGCATGCATGCAACTATGCAAGTACTTCTTTACTTACTATGTACTATGGTTATTAGACAACTATCTATATATTTTGTGTTCGCATACATTGATTTTCCAGTGTATCAAAAGAATGAAAACGACATTTATTTGGAAACATGAGTAATGGCTAACTAGTTATAGATCAAAGATCTTCTGTATTAACCCTGAGACTATTCAGAGAGACTCTTCAAAAAGCAATTTTAGCACCCAACACCAGCATCTAGTTAAAATTTCAGCCCAACTAGTTTTCTCACAGTTTAAAACTGAGAAGATTTTAACAATACCACTGATCGGAAAGTTAGGACCAAATGTATTTTCATAATCCAATTGCTGAAGATTATACAGCCAGAGACAAAAACATGCAAATGTGTTTGAAGAATTGAGAATTCTAAGCTAACAAGTAACAACTATATGTAATAAACTCAAACTCTTTCTATATATTCAATAAGAATGATAAAAAAAATCTGACGGGTCTCACCGATAAGAATGAAAAAAATAAAAAATAACAAAAATAAAAATTTAGCCCTAAATCATTAACCATTGGTGAAATGTCAATGATACAGACGTTATAGAATAATAAGATAACATAAGATGATAGGTTGATTGAGAGAAAGAGGTTTACCTGAGAAAGATGAAAACTTGGTAAGTGGTAAATAGTAAATTCTCTTCTTTGATGCTTGTTGAAAGCTCTGTTTTCGTTTCCCTCTATGTAATCCTCAAAGCTCTGGTTTTTAGTTTTTACTCCCTCGCTTGCAGAATCCTTTGATGAGTTTCCAAGAATTCTTTGGATATAATTTTTTATTCGGTTACGGTTTTACCCCCTCAAAGCTTTCACTTATTTTTTTTAAGAATTAAAAGTGAGGTTGGAACCCAAAACTTTTTAAGTGAGAAAAAAATTATGTCATGGGCTTCACTTTTTAATTTCTGTTTGGTGCTAAGGTTATGAGTTTTTTTTTTTTCAAAAATAGGAAGGCTTGAACTTCGATTTTTTAGGTGAATATTAAAAAATAATGTATCATTTAAGTTATAATTCATTAGTTAGAGTTATGATTTTCATAATAAAAAAAAAGTATAATATCCTTATTTACTAGAATATAATGATCAGGATTAGTCATTGTGTATTGCATTGTTAAGATGTTATCCATTTTTTTAATTTTAATTGATTTTATATAAAAGGAATAAAAAATATAAAAAACTTATATATTATTTTTTTTGGTGATTAAAAACTTATATATTACCATACTTTACTACCCCTCAGTTACTTTCTTTTTCTTACGAGGAGCTTTCAATTTTTTTTAATCATATCAACAAAATTAGTATCTACTTTCATTTTTTCTAGGGTACACCTTTGAATCGGTCTATAAAAAAGATTCCCAATTTTTTTCGTAACAATTTTTTATTTTCAAATGGGAAAATATTTTTGTTATTTTTTATTTATGTATAGTTCTATCTATCTATAGAAATTATTTGGACTCTTATAAATAAAAAAAATAGTCACTCATTATTTAAAATGATAGTACAATAGTGTTAAAATTAAACTTAGTTTAATAATCTACATCTATACAATGGACTTGTTTATTTTCATCATCACTACAAAATGCTTACAAAGTTATTTGAAAAAGCAAAGTTAAAGGGAAAAAAATTTTATTAATTAATTATGATGTATAAGAAAAAGAAAAAGTACAAAAATTAGTGATCATAATTCATAATAAGGCATACATGTTACCCTATCGAACATTCTATAATTGACAAAAGTAGAATACTAAATAATAGAATTATTATAAAGTCCTAGAGACATTAGTGTTTTGAATCATACATAATGATAGAGATCTAGCTAGTAAGCAGAATACAAAAATATATTTATATATAATCTTAATCTAATTAGGGTTTAGGGTATTATTCCATATCCTAATCGATCATCCAAATCTCTTGCTACAAAACCTTCTTCGGCCTTTGCCAATTCTTTCTTTGTTGTTTTAAGATCAGCATCTATAGAAATTACCTCTGCTTTCAGGGTCTTGGCTTTTTCTTCTAAATCAACCACATTAGCCTTAAGCTTTTTCACCTTGGCTGCATTCTCAAAATAGCTCAAAGCAGATTTCACATGTGGCTCCAACCAACTACCAATTGTAGATCGTTTAAGTTGACGGTGAAATCATCTGGAAAATTGACAAAACTAAATTTATACAAGTTTTTTACACTTTCCAATAAACATGGCCTTAATAATATTAATACACTATATAAATAATTAAATAGTTATATGAAGAGATGAAAGCAGGATGGATGGTTATGGATGATAATGTTCATAAATATACGTCTTAACTTTCGGAAATAATACTCCAAATTACTTTTCCAAATATTTTTTTGTCGGAAAAGTTTAGATATAAGTATATTTTAATCACAAAATATTTTATTTTATTAGATAAATGAGTTCTAATATCAAAATTCTAGTAAAAAAATTTTAACAAATAATAATAAGTTTAATCTCAGTCAATAAATTTAACTAATAGTTAAAATATTTTTTTTCGTTTCTTTAAATAATGAAATTGAAAATGAATAGCTTATAATTAAAAAGAGAGAAAAATATGAACGTACTTCTATTATTGTATATAGACAATATAAAAAATAACAATGTAAATGGAGTAAAGAGAAAATTTATAAATGTGACAAATAAAAAAATTAAATTTAAAAATCGATACGGTTAAGAAGTCACTTAATTAGGAATTAGTATTAGAATTTCAAATTTCAAATTTTTAAGTAGAGTTTGTTAATTAGTTAGTACAAATTTTAAATTTTTAAATAAAATTTTTTAATTAAATGTTCATTGTTCATCAAGAATATAGGAATTTGTTAATTTAAGAATGATTTTATTAGTTTCGTCATAAATAGTATCAATCCTATTATTTGTCGATAAAAAAAATAAAATTAAATACAATCTAAAAATTAATAACCTTATAAATTACGTAAATTTAGAAAAAGTATTTAAAAAAAGAGAAAAAATGAAAGTACTTCTATTCTGTAAAAACAATTTAAAAGATAACAATGTAAATTGAGTAAAGAGAAAATTTATAAATGTAGTAAGTAAAAAAATTTAAATTTAAAAATAAAAACGGTTAAGAAGTCACTTAATTAGGAATTAGTATTAGAATTTCAAATTTTAAATTTTTAAATAGAGTTTTTTAATTAGCTAGTACAAATTTTAAAATTTTAAATAAAATTTTCTAAATTAATTCAATGTTGAAACAACATTAGAAATAGAATTAAGTATAGAAAAAAGTCAAATTAATTTTTTTTAATAGTATAAATAACCTTACATTTTAATAAGATTGATAATTCTATTTACTTTAATATTATAATTTAAAAAGTAACAACTTAAGCAAATAATAAATTATAATTTATAAATAACATTTTAAAAATTTTTAGTGATGATACCTAAGCAAATTATTAGTTCAACAATATTAAAAACTAAATACCCAACAACCTAAGAAAGCATATTTAAAAATTTAAAAGGTAACAACGTAAGCAAATAAAAAGTTATGATTTATAATAAAATTTTAAAAAATTTTAGTGACTGACACTTAAACAAATAAATTTTCAAACTCAATGTATGACCACCACGTCAGCATAAGAACTTCTTATTTGTATTGCTATAAAGATAAAGATTTTTTTTAAAACAGTATAAATAACCTCACATCTTAATAAGACTGCTCTATTTACTTTATTATAATCCTTTGTAATTAGCATAATAGCTTATAAATTATATAAATTTTTAAAAAGTATTCTCAAACCCAATTACTTACTTAAAAATTCAAAAAAAAGTATATTTGAATTTAAATTTAAAATTCTAAACATAATATTTTAACTAAAATTTATAATTATTTTTTTTTAAAAAATACACATTAAAAATTAATAACTAACTTAATTATATCAACAATAATTCAAAAAAATTATAACTTTATGACATTAAATATTAAATTAGAAATTATCAGAATATCAACGGTGAGGATCATTAAAAATAAAACCACAAGTAATAACCAAATAACTTCAATTTATATTTTAAAAAAATTCTAAATTCCAAACATAAAAATCGAAAAGAACTAAAAGAAAAATAACAACTCAAGAAAAGACAATGTTTCCACCAAAACAAACATATGCTTGACATTATTCTATTAGATAGACTCTAAAAGGGATTCCAAAATATGTGCATCCGAATTCTCAAGTTTCATTCTCAATCTTGATCTTCTTGCAAGTTGAGGTATCTCCTTCCACATTCAAATCTTCCGACTCTTAGGATAGTCGCTTAGTTGGTGTAATAGCATTTTACAACCCTTCAGATTCACCATTGGCCGTAACTTCATTGGAGAATTCAAGCAACAAATTATGTACTTTTACCACGTTAAATTAAAGACTTCTTTCTAACCTTTGATTTTATCTCACTAATATTTTTTTAATAAAATTAAGATCTAATTTTGAGAGAACAAACAAACAAAAAATGTATTTTTTGAACAAATATCTTAGCACTTTCTACTTTCTCCTCTTTAATGATTGAGAATGCCTTTGAAATTAGAAGCAAACCACCGTGTAGTGAACATTCTATCCCCCTTCCCTTCTAGCCAAAGCAAGAAAGCAGAACTGACTTCCTAGGAGCCTCAAGCCAACCAGCGTAGGTATTATAATTAATTATTAATTATTATTTATAAATTAGATACTACTAATGACCAAGGAAGCAAAAAATAAATTGATTTTTAATAGAAAGTACACTTATAATTATATTCACAATTTGAATAGGGTGAGCATCTTTGAATTTATTTATGAGGTCCACATGATCAATTATCTTCTTAACTTTATAAAAAGATGAAAAATGTGGATCATCAGATATTTGAACTTTAACGATGAAGAGAAAGGTCTTATCAATTAGAATGAGAAAAAGTGTAGGTGTATCCGATAGATCTCTTTTCTGCAGGGTATTACATAATATATTAACAATAAATAATATAAAAATTACCATTAAAAATATCTTCACTAATATTTTTAGAAATAAATATTGGTTAGAACTTATCAATAGAAATGGATCAAATATCTCTACACAACTCTTTTCAAAACTTGTTTTGTCTCATTATCAAATACTACAAAACATGCAAAATAAAATAAAATAGAATTGATGAACAAAAATCAAAGAACAATTAGATAAGAATAAACAAATAAATTTAAAATATAAATAATATAAATTTAAAATAAAATAGAAAAATATTAGTAGAAAACTCACGTCTTCATCGAGCCAAGCTATCTCAATTGAGTATGGTAATGGAGAATTTTCGTAATTTGGTAGTGTCCATAACCGTATCACTCGTATACATACACATAAATTGTCGATAGTAGGATTGATGCCTGCAATTTTGTGAATACCAGCCATTGGAGTAAGTAGATTGATTTTGAATATATGTAAAAAAAGGGATTGATGTACTTTAAAGCCATAAACTATTGATAATAACCAGTTGTAACAATGCTTCCTATGAATTCGACATTCAAACTTCCTGAAAAATTAAAGTGACAAAGAGTAGTATATGATCCACAATAATATTCAAAAGTTGAAATGTTTATACAAGTTATTTACACTCTCAAATAAACATGATCTTATCAATATATATTAATACACTACCTATCTACATAGTTAAATGATGAGAGCACAAAAATGGGATAGATGGTTATGGATGATAATATTCAATCACATACCTTTTGTTTCTGTCATTTTGTCATCGATCTGATTAATTAGGGACAACTTGAAAGTCTGAGTTCAGTTCAGGGAAGTAGTTGATGGTCCATGTGAACTTCACAATTGTTTCCACAGTTGCTTTTTGATATTCCATTTCCTTAGATCAAGAAAACACTTATGTTGAGAACTATACACACGAAGTTATCTTGATTTATTTATATATGTGAGTGGAACAAGAAGCTACGTAACATGAAAGTTGAAAAATAACTTCTTTTTTTTTTTCATTTTTTTGTTATAAACATCCTTGTTAGCTTACTCTTTTTTCAATACAAAACTTTTCTTGTTCCTTTAATTAATTAATGACCCAATTCTTTTTAGATAAGAAAAATGTTAGAGCACCGACATAATTTATTATTTTTAGTCCGTAATTAATTAATAATATTTGAATATTTATTCAAATTAGTTTCTAAAAAATTTCAAAGTAAACGTTATAGTCTCCCACAAAAATTAATTATATAATTGGTTTCAAACGTCAAGCCAATGCCTTAGCCGTTAAACACCCATGTTAAATTAGGACAAATTAATCTCCTTAAGCAAACTATTTCTTAGGCGGATAGATCACAAGAAAATCACATATGAGATAGATAGGTCCTTAAAAAACTCATATATCAAGCAAATAAGTCCTTGATAATTTCATTTAACAGTCAGCTAAACTTTTCCATCTCTTCAAAATCAGATTTTATACACATAATTCTAATACTATTTCAGAGTCGAACTTGCCTTACACAAACATAGTCACGGGTATGCAACTGTTCTCACAAGACTACAAATAGAATAGCAGCAATACAAATATAATCACAACAATACAAATATGTTTAGGCCATATTAGAAAAAAGTAATAGGACAAAAAATTTGTGATTATATACGGCATACAAGTTACCCTACTTAACATTCTATAATTGACAAAAGTAGAATACTAGATAATAGAATTATTATAAAGTCCTAGAGATATTAGTGTTCTGGATTTTACAGAATGATAGAGATCTAGCTAGTAAGCAGAATACAAAAATATATTTATATATAATCTTAATCTAAATTAGGGAATTATTCCATATCCTAATTGATCATCCAAATCTCTTGCTACAAAACCTTCTTCAGCCTTTGCCAATTCTTTCTTTGTTGTTTCAAGAACAGCATCTATAGCAATTACCTCTGCTTTCAGGGTCTTAGCTTTTTCTTCTAAATCAACCACATTAGCCTTAAGCTTTTTCACCTTGGCTGCATTCTCAAAATAGGTCAAAGCAGATTTAACATGTGGCTCCAACCAACTCAAATCATCAAATCTAATCTCAGCTTCTTCCCATAAATCTTGTAACTCCTTACAAGCATCATCACTCTTCATGTCCTTCACTTTCTTGGTCTTTAGAAAATGCAAGAGTTTCCCTAATGTTGTGAATGAAAGTTGATTGAACCTTTGGCTCCTTTTTCTCTTTCTATGGCTTTCAATAAGAGAAGGGTACTTCGAACATGAATTCTCTAGTAGTTGAACATAGTCGTTCTCTATTTTGCATAATCCCCTGAAATCCATAAATAAAGCTGTGGACTTCATAACTAAACATGGGTGATTTTGATCATGATCAAGTCCTAAATCATTGACAGAAACCTCAGCAACAACAATGCACGTGTCCTTTACAAGAAACCCGTTTTTGGGGTCAGAAACCATGCCTGAAAGTACTCTCAAGGAAACAACAGCAACTCCTTTTTTGAGCTGATGAATATTGATATTCTCACTCTCTGGCAAAATCACAAATCATAGGTCAAAATAGAGTTTGATAAGAAAAAATGCCGCTAGATGATTAATCAAAAGGACAAAGGATATCCATCAAAGAATATAATGATACCATTTATTATTGTGGATTTGCCTTGAAGCTGATCAACTAAAGAGAGCTTGAAGTTAAGAGATCTCCATCCATCAATGTCCCCAGCATACAATCGATCCACCAATAAGACTCGTAAATAAATGTTGGGGATACCTGAAATAGCTATCTGCCTAAAAGAAACCAAAGGTAGCAGAATTTATATAATTAAGTACACATGCAAAATCAATCATATTGTAAGCAGTTAAAGTTTTGAACTTTGTGGAGTCAAGGTCCAGAATTTTTTGACAAATCGAAAACATTAGAAACAAAATAAAATGAAATAAAAAGTTAAAAAGTAATATTTTGAAAGAATGAGAAATGGTTAGAAGAAAAAGGTATCGTTGTAAGTACATACCAGGAATAGGGGCCGAAGAAGAAGGTGTGGGAGTAGTAGTGATTGAAGAACTTACTAGAGAAGTTGTTAATGGTCCATGTGAACTTGCCAGTTGTTAAAACCTTTTTTTCTTGTTGCTCCTTTTCCATTCTCCTTTTTCTTCTTCTGCACCTTGCTGGGTTCTGCATCTGCTTCAGAAAGCTCAAGCTTGCCCAACAAACAATGTGCGTGTCTTTTCAGTTCTGAAATGAAGATAGGCGAGTCAAAGTGAATCTCATCTTCCATATCTCGGTGACACGTGGCCAACCAGGAAAAAATCAGACGGTGGGTGTTGACCACCAGAAATCGGATTGTACAATTTCCATTTCCTCCAAGACACACCACCATATGCTTGTATTATTAATTTTTTTTAGTTATTTTTTCAAATATTATACTTTTAGTCTTTTATACACATTTATTTTCTTAGGTTGGGAGGAACTTTTTCTTAATTTATTATCATGTTCAATAGAGATGGGTGATGAAAAATGTGATACAAAGCATGTAAAATAAGTAATAACATTATAATATTACAATATAATGAGGGTTAATTAATAACAAGATATATTATACTATCTTAGACTTACAGTATTTCACATGCTAGTTATCATTGATGGAGAGTTTTTGGATGGGAAAAATATTTTGTGGTACTCAGAGGACCAAGTTGTATGAAAAAATTGTCAACAATTTTAAAGATGATTTGTAAATATGATTTTTCACTATAAATTTTTAGAGAAAGTACGAGGAACCAATGGAATGGAGGTTTAGAGAGTATTATAGATATAATTATTAGTGATACCTTTTTCTATCAAGTGAAGTTTTTGGGATTAGTAGTATCATGATATGGTATTAGAATTCTAGATCTAAAAGGTAAAGAGTTCGATTCTTGGTGAACTTGAAAATCAATTTAAGTTTTTGGGAAGATGTTTATTATTCCTAGTATTCGAATGATTATTCTAGACAATATGGAGATCCAAATTTTTATAATGGAGGAAATAGTTGTTCTTTTTGAGATTCCCATCACTAATATTAAATAACAAAAAAAAAATTAAAAGGGACTCATAATTTTGGTGACAATCTAATGTGTCACACAAATTTGGTGACTTAGTCCTTAAGTACCAGTGTACCCGCGTGTTAAATTAGGACATATTGATTCCCTTGAGCAAATCATTTATAAAGCATATAAGTCACAAAAAATAACATATCAAATAAATCCTTAAAAGAATCATATATCAAGCAAATAAGTTCTTAATCATTTTGTTTAAACCCTTCAATCTCCTTAAAACTAGATTTTATACACATAATTCTAATACTACTTTGCAGTCGTTTGTCTTGCATCAACATAGTGACAGGAATACAATTATCCTCACAAGACTATAAATATAATCACAGCAATACAAATATAATCACAACAATATAAACATAAACAATACAAATATATTTAGGCCATATTAAAAAAAAAATAATAGGACAAAAATTAGCGATTATATACGTCATACAAGTTACCCTACTAAACATTCTATAATTGACAAAGGTAGAATACTAGATAATAGAATTATTATAATAAGTCCTAGAGACATCAGTGTTCTGGATTTTGTTTACAGAATGATAGAGATCTAACTAGTAAGCAAAATACAAAAATATCTTTACATATAATCTTAATCTTAATTAGGATTTAGGGTATTCCATATCCTAGTTGATCATCCAAATCTATTTCTACAAAACCTTCTTCAGCCTTTGCCAATTCTTTCTTTGTTGTTTCAAGAACAGCATCTATAGCAATTGCATCTGCTTTCAGGGTCTTAACTTTTTCTTCTAAATCAACCACATTAGCCTTAAGCTTTTCCACCTTGGCTGCATTCTCAAAATAGGTCAAAGCAGATTTAACATGTGGCTCCAACCAACTCAAATCATCAAATCTAATCTCAGCTTCATCCCATAAATCTTGTAACTCCATACGAGTATGATCACTCTTCATGTCCTTCACTTTCTTAGTCTTTAGAAAATGCAACAGTTTCCCTAATTTTGTGAATGAAAGTTGATTGAACCTTTGGCTCCTTTTTCTCTTTCTATGGCTTTCAATAAGAGAAGGGTACTTTGAACATGAATTCTCTAGTAGTTGAACATAGTCTTTCTCTATTTTGCATAATCCCCTGAAATCCATAAATAAAGCTGTGGACTTCATAACTGAACATGGGTGATTTTTATCATGATCAAGTCCTAAACCATTGACAGAAACCTCAGCAACAACAATGCCCGTGTCATTTACAAGAAACCCGTTTTTGCGGTCAAAAACTAGGTCTGAATGTACTCTGAAGGAAACAACATCAACTCCTGTTTTGAGCTGATGAATATTGATATTCTCTCTCTCTAGCAAAATCACAAATCATAGGTCAAAATAAAGTTTGATAAGAAAAAATGGCGCTAGATGATTAATCAAAAGGACAAAGGATATCCATCAAAGAATATAATGATACCATTTATTATAGTGGATTTGCCATGAAGCTGATCAACTAAAGAGAGCTTGAAGTTAAGAGATCTCGATCCAACAGGAACATTATCAATGTCGCCAGCATACAATCGATCTACCAATAAGCCTCGTAAATAAATGTTGGGCATGCCTGGAAGTATAGCTATCTGCCTAAAAGAATCCAAAGGTAACAGAATTTATATAATTAAGTACACATGCAAAATCACTCATATTATAAGCAGTTAAAGTTTTCAACTTGGTGGAGTCAAGGTCCAGAATATTTTTGACAAATCCAAAACATTAGAAATAAAATGAAATGAAATAAAAAGTTAAAAGTAATATTTTGAAAGAATGAGAAATGCTTAGAAGAAAAAACTATCGTTGTAAGTACATACCAGGAATAGGGACCGACGAAGAAGGTGTCGGAGTAGAAGAATTTGAACCAAAGCTGACTAGAGAAGTTGTTAATGGTCCATGTGAACTTGCCACTTGTTAAAACATTTACTTCTTGTTGCTCCTTTTCCATTCTCCTTCCACCCGCCAAGTATTAGTGAAACCCCAAAGTCCGAAAGTAATCAACACAATGCTCAGAGAAAGTATTAATATAGACAAATTTTTACTTATTTCAATAAAAAATAGAAATCAGAAGAAAAAGCTTACCTACAATCTTCTCTTCTTCTTCTTCTTCTTCTTCACCTTGGTAGGTTCTGCTTCAGATGCCGAACAATATGCGTCTCTTTTGAATTCTGAGATGAAAATTGAAGTGGGATGGGGAGTCAAAGTGAGTCTCATCGTCCAGGAGAAAATCAGGCGAAAAGACAGGTATAATCACGGTGGGACACGTGGCCAACAAGAAGAAAATCAAACGGTGCATGTTGACCACCAGAAATCGGATTGTACACTTTCCATTTCCTCCAAGACTCGCCACCATATGCTTGTATTATGTTTTTTTTTGAGTTATTTTTTTCAAATATTATACTTTTATACACATTTATTTTCTTAGGTTGGGAGGAACTATGTTTCTTAATTTATTATCATGTTCACTAGAGAGAGTGGATGAAAAATGTGTTACAAACCATCTATTCTTAATATATAAAAGTAGATAAATAAGTTTATCCACATTACTTTTAAGACATCTTTCTCTTCCTACTAATTCCATGTCAACAATATTATTTACTTGGCAAAACTTTAGAATAACCGCTCACTTTTTGCCAAATCAACTATTATTTCCAAATCAGTAAAAAAAATAAAATATACAAAAGAATATACAAGTAATAAAAATATATGCAAAATTACCAATGACAATAATTAAAAATTAATAATGTCTAACCAAATTTGTAACCTACAAAGATATATCACTATATTTATTATATCTTACCGTTATAAACAATACAATAAATTTATAACCCTAATAATTAATTTATTAATTTCTATAAATAAATCATTAAATGTAATAAACATCCATATTACATTATTACAAATGTCATAATAATATTATTAATCATAATAAATTTTGCGTTACAAATATTCAAATTTCATACTATTTGAACTACTTATATAAGTCTCTTGTCACTATTCCTTCAAATAACATCAAATTTAGCACAAAAAAATTATTTTCGAACTACACAACTCAAACTTACTCAATGGAGCATCATTCTTTGGATAATATCACGAGACAAATAAACAATTGGTTTATGAAAGTTTGCATGGTTGGTCTATGGAAAACATTAACAGCCACAAATGAAGAGGAGTCACTTTATTTAGAAATAATTATATTAGATGAAAAGGTACAAAACAAATATATTATTGTATTTTTAAATTGAATTAACAAAAAAAATACATTAATTATTTTTGCTTTTATACTTTTTATATTATTTTATAATACTTTATAAATAATTGTATTTTAATATCGTCAAAATTATACTCTTTTTTTTCAATATGCTATTCATGGTTCTTTTTCTAATAAAATATAATCAATTTTTTTAGCTAATTATTAACTATGATTTACTAATACTGCATGGAACACCTCTTCATGTAATTATGAAGAAAAATATGATGAACAAATTCAAATATTTGTTACAAGAAGGAAAAGTCTATACTAAAAAAATTTGAAAATAGAAGATACAAATAATTTGTATAGACCAATTAAAGGTACAATGAAAGCAAACTTTTTACTCATAACGGTTGTGAAAAGAAATTAAAGATTCAGTTTTAAACATTCTCCAACACTATTTTGAATTTGCATAACTTGAGACATTGTTTGACAAAGTGGGTAAAAGAGAAATATTAACAAGTAATTTCACTTTATACTATTTCAATTATTCTTATTAAAAATAACTTATTAAAAAAAAGTCTACATATTTTTGTTCTTTTTATTGTAGATGTCATTAGAAAATTGGATGCACATGAGATTAAAGAGAAAGAAAACCATACAAATTCAAAACACTTCAGAAAAATATACATGCAAAGATGGAATAAATAACACAATAGACATAGACAGTGTATACAACTCAATAATTAATAAAAAACATGCTTTTACAAGGACCTACCACGTAAAGAAGAAAACAACAGCTCTAACAACAATGAATAGAAAAAAAGAGGACAAGCATTACATAAGAAGACTAAGTCCATCAACTAAGATAAATGTAAAAATCAAACCACTAAATAAAAATGTTACTTTGTAAAACTCCAACATCCAAATCTTTTGAATTATTCTAAATAAAACACCTTTCAAATTTAATTTTAGTTTACACATATTTAATTTAATTCTACAAAACATAACAATTTTTAATATTTATTATATACTATCATTAATTTACCGTCTCGCGCATTCAGTTGGTCTCATTCTAGTGTATTATAACATTATAGTATTACATTATATTGAGGGTTAATTAATAACAACATATATTATACAATCTTAGACCTACAGTATTTCGCATGCTAGTTTTCGTTGATATCTCTAATTACATAACCTTCCTCTTTCACTAAAATCCTCAGCAACAATTGGGCACATGTAAACACAAGAAACACTTAACTAGAAATTAATGAATGAAATTTTTAGTTTGATGAAACCAATACAAAGTTATCATAACTTAATGCCATTAATAAAATAATGAATTTAGATCCTCTAAAGTTTGAATTTTATTTTAGAGAGTAAAATATGATCTCTTATTATTGATTTTATGGGTGGGATTAAAAATAAATATAAAAAAAATTATTTAATGATAAAAAATCACAATTTACTCTCTAAAGTAAAATTCAAACTTTAGAGGATACAAATCTTAAAATAATTTATTAAAAAAGATAATTTTGAATGACAACTCACAAGAAACTATCAAATAGCAATGCAAGTTTGGTTTAATTGCATTAGAAAACATACGCCAGAAGCTGGAAATTAATAGCAATGTTCACATTTCCTTTTCAACAAAAGAAAAAAGTCCTCCATTTATTTGTATCATCTTATATATTACAGATAGGGTATTCCATGACCTAATTCGTCATTCAAATCTTTCTTCACAAAGCCTTTCTCAGCAATTGCAAATTCCAATTTTGCCCCTTCAAGATCATCCTTTGCAGCAGCCACATTTGCTTTCAAGCTCTCAACCCTATCCTCAAGATCAACAACATAACCCTTCAGCTTTGTCACCATCGCTTCTTTCACCATATAAACTTTCATACGCAGTGCAGATTTAACATGAGGCTCAAGCCATGTCAAATCATCAAATCTAACTATCTCAACTTCATCCCATAAATCTTGAAGCTCTTTACAAGCATCATCATCATTCAACATATCCTTAACTTTCTTAGTCTTGAGAAAATGAAGTACTCTTCCTAAAGCTGTGAAACCCCTTTCAATGAACCTTTGGCTCCTATTTCTTTTTAGAAGGCTTTCAATAAGTGAAGGGTGCTTTAAACATGCTTTCTCTAGCAATTCAACATAATCTTTTTCAATTTTTGCCACACCCTTGAAATCTGTTAACTCTCTACCGCATGAGGCATTGGTGTTGAGAGAAACTTCGGCAACAATGATGCATGTGTCGTTTACAAGAAACCAATTTTTGGGGTCACTAAATTTTTTTATGTCCATTACTATCATCGGTAAATGACGTTTGTGGAAATCCTCATACAAACTATCTGGAAAAATGACAAAACAAATTTAAGGTAAGAAATTCTTTTGAATGGAATTATTATTACCACGCCAAGGTGTAATGTAAATGGAATTATTATTACCTGTTTTTGTCATTTTGCCATCAACCTGATTAATCAAAGACAACTTTAAACTTGCATATCGGTTCCAGTAATCAGGAAGATTAGTAGAATTATTCCCAGCATCCCAACAAATTTCAACTTCATCTTCTCCTTCTGGATATAAAAGTATCCTCCTAAACAAGATAAAAAAAATAAAAGTAATTGAAAAAAATTAAAATAACCTCAAAATTAAAGTAGGAGCTAATTCAATAATTGCAAGCAACGTACCACGGATGAGAGCCAGCGAAGAATGTGTCAGAGTAGAGCACCTGGCAGTTCAGATCAAAGAAGTTGTTGACGGTCCAAGTGAACTTCACAATTGTTTCCACCATTGCTTTTTGATCCTCCATTTCATTAAATCAAGTAAGTAATGATACTAAGACAATGGGAGTGTAAATAAACTTGAAACTTGATGTATTTATGGGAGGATGACAAAATGCAACTTTTTTGAGTAGGTTAATGATGGAGAAGATCAGAAGAGTGCATGGTTGAAGTAAAAGGAACATAGAGTTCTTTATTTTTGTGGAGACATTCTCATTTTTGAAAGTTTAAGTACACTAAAAAATTCAAATAAAAGATTTATTTCTTGTCCTAACATGAGATACAAGTTTTTTTAGGAGATTGATAAAGAAGAAAAAAAATTCTAAAGATGATGGATTAATGAGTTCATAACAAGATTTTGGCAGGTTAGAAAATTGGAGACACAAAAAAAAAATTTTTTTTTTTTTGAACTAATAAAAGCTCAACACCATACAGTGGAGCAAAAGTCAAGTGCTACATAGATAAATAAAGAAAAAAAGACCATAAAGCTTGTCAACGCCTGCACTACGCCGAGCAGCCACTAAGATTACTGTCCGTCCAATCTTTGTAGCTCAGAAGCGTTCTCTGTTGTATGAGGTCAACACTTGCCACTGTATTGTTGAAAATCCTTCCATTCCGTTCCAGCCAGATGTTCCAAATCACTGCAAAGAACCCAGTCAACCACTGCTTCTGTTCTTTTTTACTTGTGTGCAAGCCAGTCCAGCCCTCAAACAACCCTCTAATGGTACCCGGCATAGCCCATTTCCTACCAACTGACTGCAACCAACAGCCCCACACTTGCCATGCTATATCACACGTAAGGAAGAGATGCTCGACAGATTCAATCTCCTTATTACAGAGCACACAAAGAGTATCACTGTGAGGAATCACGCCTAGCCTACTCAACCTGTCTTTGGTGTTGACTCTACCAACAAAATTAAATACTTGTGTGGATAGGTTATGTAGTGAGATGAGTTTTGTCCAAGAGTAACTTGGCAGCATGAAAGATACTATGAAAAAGTAAATATGATGCAAATTATGTTATATTGTCTTTTGGTGTTTTGATTGTTGCTATGTTATATGAAAGGGTGTTTATATCCAAATCGATTCAAATTAAATCAATCATTCAATTTAATTCAAACTGAAAACCGATTAAAACTGCACTAATTTGGATTTGATTGGATTCTATTTCTTGTAAATCACTGAATTTGATCGAATTTTGGATCTACTTTTCATAACCAATCCAATTCAATCCAAACTGTACAATGTGCTATAATGTTATTATTTTATTATTATATTTATAATTATAGGGTAAAAAACCCAAATGAGCCAAGGGAAGCTCATTTTTATCCAAATTCGTCAAAACAAATTTTGATACATCAATCCACCAGAACACATTTTTATATAATTCGAATCGATAGGATTCGAATTAGCTTTGCACATAATTCGAATTGATTCAATTCGAATTATGACCGAATACTCTTTCCACGTAGTTCGAATCAATTAGATTCGAATTAGGCATGCAAGGTTCGAATTATATCAATTCGAATTACATGGAGTAAGTGGCGTAGGGGAGTTCGAATCGAGTTGATTCGAATTACAAGTGAATTCCCTATAGAAGGAGTTCGAATAAAATTAAATAATAATTATTAATATAAAAGTTTCTTATTAATTATTTAAATTAGATTTAATAGTAAAATAATATTAAATCTGTTTAAAATTTTTTAAAATTAAAATAGGCTATTTAAAATATTAAAAAATAAATTAAAATATTAATTTAAATATTAAAAATTAAAATAATACTTTATCCTATAATGTATTATTTATACTCTCTATCTTCTTTATTATTTTTACACTTAACTCGTGACAGTGGGATATATTCCCTTATCTTGTGGGATTAGGGATGTCAATGGGGCAGGGCGGGGGCGTGGGATGCCTCCCTGCTCCCCATCCCCGCTCCCAGATTTACTCCCCGTCCCCGCCCCGTTCTCCGCCGTGGGGGAATATTGCTCCCCACAGGGTCCCATTCCCCGCGGGGACCCCATTCCCCATCTATCTAATAGTTCTAACTAATTATTAATTTTCATATGAATAGATGTGTAAGTATCCATTCTATACAAAAATAACAAGATTTTATACAAAAAGTCTAAATAACAAGATGATGACTTCTTTTGAAATGACGCAATGGGGGGATGCAACGGCAAGCCAGAGGAAAGAGAAGTGGACAAGGTGAGAGACGGAGCAACAGAGAGGAGAATAGACATGATGACAACGTTACGGAAAGGAACGCTGCAAATAAAGAGCACGACGCGGTGAGAAGGGAGAGCGGCGAGAGGGTGGCTGCAGAGAGGTTGGATGGAGTATGGACAACGTGTCAACGTTAGAGATTTCTGAATTGAAGAAGAGTTATGCAAATGAGGATTATGAGTTTTGACTAAAAAATATATATGAGAAATAAACTATTAAGAACAATTCAATAAATTTATGAACATCGGGGATTAGTAGGGATGGGGCGGGGATCCCCGCTCGGGTCCCCGCGTCTGCCTCGAGGGAATTTTGTCCCCCGTCTCCATCCCCATGGGAAAAATTCCCCACAGTCGGATCCCTATTCGGGGCAGTCCCCGCAGGGATCCCCGCGTTTCGGGGAGTTTTACCATCCCTATGTGAGATATGTCATCCTCACAAAATTGTTTGTATTCTCAATTATATATATTCTGATGATGAAGATTATTAAGTTCTTAATTCAAATCTTAATAAGTAATAAAGAATTACACACGTTTATATATATATAAGTAAT
>NC_029773.3:90896838-90904872 GCF_000817695.3 Arachis duranensis | reverse complement strand
TATATGAAATTTTTTTAATTTACAAAACCACAAATCTAATTCAATCCAAATCGCTTGAAATTGGATTGGATCGCATCAGATTTTTTTAAAAAATCATCTAATCCAAACCGTACCGCAAGTAAAACTAGTGTTCGAATCGAATGAGTTTTTAGTTTAAAACCGATCCAAATAGCATTGTGAACACCCCCTATTTCTAGATATAATGAGAGTGTAATAATCTATGAAATTGAAAATGTAAATGCAATGACTATACATTTTCTGTTAATTAATTTCGTCTAATGAATATTATTTCTTTGCTATTTAATATGTATGAAAAATATGATACGAATATAAAGAAAATCACAACAAATTATGCATTGAATTATGAAATAGAAAGTACTTTTGCATTATATATTCAAAGTCATTTAGATAATCACAAAATAAATGATCTACCAATTCATAACAGTGGTCCACTCACATAAGAAGACAACATCAAAATTCAAAAGTGATTTATATCATAAACAAAACAATGTCACATATTATGACATAGTCTAAAAATCTTACAGAGCAACATCACATATCAAAAAGAAACCTTAGATAGATTAAAGTTTCAATTAAGTGTTGTCTTTCTAATTCCTTACTTAAGTCTTTCACTCCTTCTCACACTAAAGACTTTGGTCTTAGACAAAGACAGAAATGCTGGTGCAATTGGAATAGATGGCTGAAATGGTATTATAGTGATAGGAACTGAGTGAGATGATGTTATAGGAGTGTTCGGTGGCTGATAAAGTGCTGAGATAGTGATGCAATGGTGTTTGATGGCTGAAATGGTGATACAGAAGTATTTGGTGGCTAAAATGGTAATGCAGTGATGAAAGATGGCTGAGATAGTGGTACAATGATATTTGATAGTTGAGATGGTAATACAGTGGTGATCCACAATAATATTCATAAGTTAGAAATGTTTATACAAGTTATTTACACCCTCAAATAAACATGATACGGTTCTGCAACAACATATTTGCCAACTTCTGCCAACTCTTATTTATAATTGTGTTTTATGAAAGTGTGTTTGTGGATGTGTCTAATAAAAATATCTTTTTTATAACTGTGTTTAATAGAAGTGTCTTTATAGATATATTTTCTGGATGTGTCTCTTTATATATGTATTTAAAATATATTAATTATTAGACACATCTACGAACACACTTCCATGAAACACAAATATAAATAAGAGTTGGCAGAAATTGACGGATAATATGTTGGTACCCTATACTTTTCCAACATGATATTATATTATTATCAATATATATTAATACACTACCTATCTACATAGTTGAATGATGAGAGCATGAAAATGGGATAGATGGTTATGGATGATAACATTCAATCATATACCTTTTGTTTCTGTCATTTTGTCATTAATCCGATTAATTAGGGACAACTTGAATCTTGCATTTCGGATCCACTCATCAGGAAGATGAGCAGAATCCCCAGCATCCAAATAAATTGACAAACATTCACATTCTTCTTCTTTCTCATTCTCAAATGGATATAAAACTATCCTCCTAAACATGATTTAAAAAAAAAGTATAATTAAAGCATCCTAAAATTAGAGTAGGATTAAATTCAATTGCAAGCAGTCAAGCACCGCACCATGGATAAGAGCCGGTGAGCAAAGTCTGAGTTCAATTCCGTAGGGGTGAACACAGGTTGTTTTGGTTCGGGTTTAAGATAAAATTATAATCGAACCGATTAAAATGTAATTGGTTCAGATTTTTATTTTTTTGTGTATGTATCCGAACCAAACCAAACAGATTAAGAATGAATTGGTTCGATTCGGGTAATTATTGGGTACTCGATAACTTTAAAATTCATAAAAAAACCAAATTTTTATCTTAAAAATTCAACAATAACATCAATAGAAATAATCCAAACAAGTTAAATACCAAATACATTAAAAACTATACTCATTAAAATCTAAACATATTAATACTGAATAATCTTTGTCTAATAAAAATACAAATTTATTAATTAAACACCAATTTTTTTATTTAATTAATATATGATCGGGATCACGAGTTGGTTCGGGTTCCACACTCCTAAAATCGATATCCGAACCGATGTCATTGATTTGATTCGGGTTAAATCTGATTACCTGTTAGTTCCAGAACTAATTTAATTGGTTCGATTCGGATTCGGGCAGGTAATAGAGTATCCACCGCCCATATTCACTCCTACAATTCAGAGAAGTTGTTGATGGCCCATGTGAACAGTTGCTTTTTGATATTCCATTTCTAGATCAAGAAAACACTTAGGTTGAGAATTATACACACGGCGTTATCTTGATTTATTTATGTGATTGGAACAAGAAACTGTAACATTGAAAGTTGAAAAATAACTTCTTTTTGTTGTTTTCAATTTTTTTTCTTGTTATAAACATTGTTGTTAGCTAACTCTTTTTTCAATACAAAACTTTCCTTGTTTCTTTAATTAATGGCTCAATTCCTTTTAGATAAGAAAAATGTTAGATTACCAATATACTTTATTATTTTTAGTCAGTAATTAAATAATATTTGAGAATTTATTTAAATTGGTTTCTAAATAATTCTAAAGTAGACGATTTGATTTCTAATAAAAATTAATTATATAGTTGATCTTTAACATTTTTTTGTGTTAGACAAATTGGTTCTTTTTGACACCGTTCCGTTTAACACGAAACAATATAATGTATCACGTCAATTTGGTGATTCAATCTTTAAGCACCACATATTAAATTAGGACAAATTAGTCCCCTTAAACAAACCATTTATCAAGCGGTCCAAAAAAATAATCACATATCACACAGATAAGTTCCTAAAACACTCATATATCAAACAAAAATAAATCCCTAATCGGTTCATTTAAACCCTTCAATCTCCCTAAAACCAAACTTTATACACATAATTCTAATACTACTTTGTAATCGCTTGCCTTACACAAATATAGTGACAGATATATAATTATTCTCACAAGACTACAAGCAAATATAATCGCAACAATACAAATACGTTTAGATTATATTAGAAAAAAGTAATAGGTCAAACATTAGCGATTATATACGGCATACAAGTTACACTACATACTAAACAATCTATAATTGACAAAAGTAGAATACTAGATAATAGAATTATTATAAAGTCTTAGGACATCAGTGTTCTGAATTTTTTTTCAGAATGATAGAAATTTAACTAATAAGCGAATGATAGAAATTTAACTAATAAGCAAAATACAAAAATATCTTTATATGTAATCTTAATTAGGGTTTAGGGTATTCCATATCCTAGTTGATCATCCAAACCTCTTGCTACAAAATCTTCTTCAGCCTTTGCCAATTCATCCTTTGCTGTTTCAAGATCAGCATCTATAGCAGCTGCCTCTTCTTCCAGGGTGTTAGCTTCTTCTTCTAAATCAACCACCTTGGCTGCTTTCTCAAAATAGGTCAAAGCAGATTTAACATGTGGCTCCAACCAACTCAAATCATCAAATCTAATCTCAGCTTCTTCCCATAAATCTTGTAACTCCATATAAGCATCATCACTCTTCATGTCCTTCACTTTCTTAGTCTCTAGAAAATGCAAGAGTTTCCCTAATGTTGTGAATGAAAGTTGATTGAACCTTTCGCTCCGTTTTCTCTTTCTATGGCTTTCAATAAGAGAAGGGTACTTTGAACATGATTTTTCTAGTAGTTGAACATAGTCTTTCTCCATTTTGCATAATCCCCTGAAATCCAAGAATACAGCAGTGGACTTCATAACTGAACATGGGTGATTTTGATCATGAACAACTCCTATACCATTGACAGAAACCTCAGCAACAACAATGCCCGTGTCGGTTGCACTACAAAGCCCGTTTTTGCAGTCAAAAATTAGGTCTGAATGTACTTTGAAGCCAACAGCTTCAACTCCTTTTTTGAGCCAATGAATATTGATATTCTGCCTCTCTGGCAAAATCACAAATCATAGGTCAAAATAAAGTTTGATAAGAAAAAATGGCGCTAGATGATTTATCAAAAGGAGAAAGGAATAATAATTATATAAATCTGACATGTAATGAATAAAATGATACCTTTTGTTATGGTGGATTTGCCTTGAAGCTGATCAACTAAAGAGAGCTTGAAGTTAAGAGATCTCCATCCAACAATGTCCACACCATACAATCGATCTACCAATAAGCCTCGTAAAATAATGCTGGAGAGACCTGGATATATAGCTATCTGCCTAAAAGAATCCAAAGTTCACAGAATTTATATAACTAAGTAAACATGTAAAATCACTCATATTCGTTCGTCCATTATTATATTGTAAGCAGTTAAAGTTTTCAACTTTGTGGAGTCAAGGTCCAGAATATTTTTGATAAATCCAAAACATTAGAAACAAAATCAAATGACATTAAAAGTTAAGAGTAATATTTTGAAAGAATGAGACATGCTTAGAAGAAAAAGCTATCGTTGTAAGTACATACCAGGAATAGGGGCCGACGAAGAAGGTTTCGGAGTAGAAGAATACGGGGCCAACCGAACTAGTAGTATAGAAGTTAATGGTCCATGTGAACTTGCTAGTTGTTAAAACCTTTACTTCTTCTTGTTCCTTTTCCATTCTCCTTCCACCCTCCAAGTATTAGTGAAACCCCAAAGTAATCAATCAACACAATGCTCAGAGTTCTAACTTATATATCACCAAATATTTCAAGTAAAAAATAGAAATCAGAAAAAAAAAAACCTTACCAACAATCTTCTCTTTTTCTTAGCTACTCTTTCTTCAATACCAAACTTTTTTTGTTCCTTTAAGTTAATGGCTCAATGCCTTTTAGATAAACCATTATTAATAGAGATCAATAATTAATTAATTATTGATTAATTAATTAATTAATCTATACAAATTCCTACCCAACCAGCAGTCATTGAACATTGGAAATATATAGGTCAAATGTATTGGAATAATAATCCAGAATTGGGTCAAATTCAATGTTTAAAGATTGAACTCAATACTAGCTAGCTACTTCAATATAACAACATATTAATTAATAATAACAATTGAATTGGGAATAAAGAAATTAAACCCCATGTTATTATAGTTGTGAATTTCCAAGAGGTTATGACTTATGAACGTCTTTGGCACAAGTTTGCGACATGCGAGAATTATTTTACTTCCCAATATGTTTGACGTGATAATTTCTACCTTTATTATTAGATGGTTTATCAAAAGTATTAATAAATCATCAAAAGCAGAAATTTACTGTGATTTCGAATGCATTCAATTCGATACATTGAAATTCCAAATTTTTTTTTTCAAAGATAATAGAGTGGTATTATTACAATTTGACAAAATTACCACTGATCTAAATAGTTTAATGAATAAAGACGTAAAGGTAAATTGGGCTCTCTCAAAAAAGATATGAATAAAAAGACAAACACCAACAAAAAGGTTAAAATTAGACCTAATTCTTCTCAATTAATTAGCAAAGTTCAATAAATTTAATCGTTAACAAAAGTTTGTATTTTTTAATTCATTTCTTCCCAATATGACACTCTACCGTTAACAAAAACTCATTATTTAAGAAACTCAAGATAAAAAATAAAAATATAAACCAATGTCAAAAAAAAAAAATCGATCAAAACAATTAATCCTGCTAAAGAACCAACTAGAGGATAGCTAACACAGAATTAACTAGTTAAAAAATAAGTCTATTATAAACAAAAAAAAAAACTCTCTTTGTCTTAATTTTTTAAATTTTAAAATTAAAAATAAAAACTATTTTTTAACTAATTGATTCTATATTGGCTATATATCCTAATTAGTTTTTTAGACTTTTTTTATAGTGAGAAAATTTAAAAAAAAATTGAGTCAATTATAATTTTAAAAATTATTGAGTTTACTTTTAAATTTTGGAGACTAAATTGTAATTTTACTCAAGAGAAAAGAAAAAAAAATAATAAAACCTATAGAAAGTCAAAAATTGAAAAGAAAAAAATAATGGAAAGTATAGAAGGTCGTTCATAAGGTAGTGACATTAAAAAAAAATAAAAGAATAATATAATTCAGAAAGACAAAATCACAACAAGGAAAGGATGAAATAGCAAGTTGTTTAATTTCATTAGAAGAACATACATTCGAAGCTAGAAATAGCAATGTTCTAATTTCGTTTCAACCAAGATAGTAAGCCAAAAAAGTCCATAATTTGTATCATAAATTACAGATAGGATAATCCATGAGCTAATGCATCATTCAAATCTCTCTTTTCAAAGTCTTTTTCAGCAATTTCTAATTTCCTTTTTGCCCTCTTAACCCTGTCTTCAAGATCCACCACATTTCCCTTCAGCTTTGTCACTACCTCTCCTCTCTCCACATAATCTTTCATACTCAGTGCTGATCTAACATGAGGCTCAAGCCATGTCAAATCATCAAATCCAACTCTCTCAACTTCATTCCATAAATATTTAAGCTCTTTACGAGCAGCACCATCATTCATCATATCCTTCATTTTCTTAGTCTTCAGAAAATGAAGAAGTCTTCCCAAAGCTGTTAATGCCCGTTCAACGAACCTTTGACTACTCTTTATAAGGCTTTCAATAAGAGAAGGGTGCTTTGAACAAGCTTTATCCAGCAATTCAAGATGAACTTTTTCGATTTTCTCTCCACCATTTAAATCTATTAACATGCTGCCAAGCGAGACATTGTTATTCACAGAAACTTCAGCAACAATGACGCACGAGTCGTTTACAAGAAACCCATTTTTGGAGTCAAGAAATTTGTCTAAATCCATGAACCATGAATAACCAATTTTATTGGTTCTCCAGAAATCGAAAAGGAAATAATCACCTGGAAAAATAACAAAACAAATTCAAGGTAAGAAATTCTTTTCATGACGATAAATTGTTTTTAAGATTATTATCAAATAGAATTGAATTACTACCTCTTCAAGATGTAGTAATGTAAATGGCATTATGATTTAACGGGAGATGCATCATGCATGCTATAAAATTGGGTAGGTGAGAACGTGATTTAGGAATAATAATATAAAATTGATTGTACGTTATGAGAAATACTAGATTAATAAATGTGTAACTAAGGCCCGTTTGGAAATTCTAGAAGCAACTTATTTTTATTTTTAACTTATGAAAAGTAATAGTATTAATGTCTGGTGTAATTTTCAAAATCAAATTGCAACTTTCTAAAAAGTTATTTAGAGCAACTCCAATGCTAAGAAATAGAATTCTTCTTCTGATAGATGGGGACTCAATTACCATTGGCGTGAAAAGGAAAGGAGGATTCTTCACGTGGATCAAAGTTGAGAGTCCCTCTAAACAGGGACTTGCAACAACCAATAAAATTATGCCATGTGATAAATAATAAAAAATATAAAAAATTTAAAATACTAACCAAATTTAAGTTATTTATTTTAATATTTTATAATACTAAATTATTTTAAATTTATAAATTTAAATAATATTATTATAAAAAAATAATAATTATATTAATTTTAATTACTTTAATTAATTAATTAAGTGGGACCACAATAGGAACTAAAGTTAGTTCCTTCTAATGGAGAAGAGAGAGATTCTTTGAGTTCCTATTTACTGGTAATGATGCAAAAGCTGATGTGAAGTTACTTTTTGTGACAGGTGGGCCATAAATAGGGACTAGAATGAATTCCCTAATGGAGATGGTCTTAGGAGCTTATAGAAAAATTAGAAAAAATTACTTTTCTCATAATACTTCTACTTTTCATCATATTTTTATAAAATAAACACTTTTAAAATTAAAAATCCAAACACAAAATAATTTATTTATAAGTTACTTTTAACAGAGTCATTTATTGTTTAAGTTATTTTATCAAAATGAGCTTAATTAAGTTGGTTACCCAAACTGGGCCTAAGAGCACCTCCAATGGGTGATCTTCATTCCACTTTTTCCTGATACATGGTAGAATTTACCGTTGGAGAAGGAGAGAGATGAGTTCCCTCATGGAGGCCAAGGCAGAAAAGTCCCTCTGAGCAGGGACTCAAACATAACC
>NC_029773.3:90865530-90896748 GCF_000817695.3 Arachis duranensis | reverse complement strand
TTATTTATATAATAATCAATATTAAATATTATTTATATTTATATTATTATATTAAATTAGCCGTTGTAAAACTAGCTGTTGCAAAACTAGCCGTTATTATGTTACCGTTATTATTAATAAATTAATATTTTGTTACTCTATATATACCACTTAGATACACTTCTATTCTCACACTATCTACTACTCTTCTCTATCTTCTTCCAAGTTTACGAAATCAAAGTTCTGCTACTATTATTTTTTGTTCGAAAAAATGGATCCAAACCAATTCAACTCTTTCTTCAATTACTTACAAAACTTTCCTCAAATTCCAAATACCCAACAATCTCAAACCTCAAACTCTCAAGTTCCAAATCAAAATTTCACACTACCAAATTCATTTCAAAATCCAAATCCACAAAATCTTTCTAATTTCAATTTTCAAACTCTTTATAATAATCAGTTTCCTATATTCCAACCGCAAAATTAAAATTCACAAACACCTCATTTTTCATTTTCGTCCATATTTAACCCCTCTATCGTAAATGTTACTCCAACTTCCTTGCCGTTTCCAACTCAATTCAGTGCATCAAGACATAACTCATCTGGCGTTGGTGGCTCTTCTAACCCATCCTCTCAGACTCCTATACAATCTAGTCCAAATTTGTAATATTCATATTTTGCCAACCCTCGTGGATTAGATGCTATCGACCTTAATGATGATGATATTGAAGATCGGAGGCAAGATAGTATTCAACACTGGCATTGGAAAGAGGATGAGATGCTGATCAGTGGATGGTTAAATGTTTCAACTGACCCTGTAGTTGGTACCGATCAAAAGGGAGAAACATTTTGGAGTCGAATTCATAGCTACTGTGTAGAATTTTGCACCGACATGATAAGGGGGTAGTTGCATGTAAGAAACGATGGTATAAGATCAACAAGGCTGTTGCACAATTTGCTGGTTGCTACGATCAAGCTAGTCGAAACATAAGGAGTGGTTCGAACGCTGATGATATAAAGGAGTTGGCTTATAAACTTTATTCCACAAATTATGGTCAAAAGTTCACTTTTAAGAGGCATTGGAACATGCTTCGGTTGGAGCAAAAATGGAGAAGCCAACTACCTACACAGAGTGGCAACTCAAAGAGAACCAAGGTTAGTGCAACTGGAGCATACTCATTCTCATCAAACCCAGAAACACCGTTGGCTGACGAACCCGGTGTGGACTCTCCCGTTCGCCCACAAGGATCAAAGAAGAGCAAGCGAAGAGGTAAGGGAAAAACACAGATGTCTGAAGATTTTAGCGAAAGAAAATCATCGGTTGTCAAAAAATTATCTCTCATGGAAGATATTAAGAATGTTAGAGAAAAGGAACTAATGGAAAGGGAAAAAGAAAGAGAATAGGAGAAGGAACATAGAGCAAAGATGATGGCAATCAAAGAGAAAGAGTTACAAATTCAAGCGGCAATGAAAGAACAAGAATTACAAACTCAGAGGTATATTAAAGAAATGGAGATAAAAGCAAAAGAAAGGGAAATGGATATGCAAATACTTAATGCTGACACGTCTACAATGAGTGAGAAACGACAAGCTCTTCATGAGATTGCATGTGAGAAAATAATGGCCAAGTGGTTTACTTAATGATTCCTTGTATTCGTAGAGTTATGTAGTATGTTCTTATTTATTTATTGCGTATTACTGGTATGTGATGTAGTTTGTTTTATTTATTTCTGATGTAAATTTTTAAATTAGTCAATATTATTGTGTCGTTATTGTTTATGAAAGTGACCGTTGCAAAACTATCCGTTAAGTAGCCGTTGCAAAACTAGCCGTTAAGTAGCTGTTAAGGAAAACTAGCCGTTGCAAAACTAGCCATTGCAAAACTAGCCGTTACAAAACTAGCCGTTAAGGTACTTATTGCAGATACACTTATAAATATCAACTATCAATGACTCCACAACTCCACTTCAACTCTTGTTTCTCACCTCGACAGAGAACTAAAAATTACATTTCTCCATATGGCTAGAAATTTTGATGATATGTTCAATGAGGCTTTGTATGGCAAAAGAAGACGGCAAGATAACACACTCATAGATAACTGGATCGATGAGTATTTACTCGAAGATTCAGAAGAGGAAGATATCGATAGAAGCCCTATCCCAATTACTCGTAGATGGATCAACAGAGATCGAGAAGCAGGACATGATCGTCTTTTCCAATATTACTTTGCAGATGAACCGGTGTATAATGCTGACATTTTTCGACGGAGATTTCGAATGAGAAGAAATGTGTTCCTTCAGATAGTACACGCTCTCTCAAATGTCTATCCGTATTTCCAACAGAGGGTTGATGCAACTGGAAGAAGAGGCTTGTCGCCACTTCAGAAATGTATCGCTGCGATACGGATGTTAGCATATGGCGTAGCAGCTGATGTTGTTGATGATTATGTGCGCATAGGCGAGAGCACTACAATTGAATGCTTAGAAAAATTTGTTGAATGTGTAATTTCCGTGTTCCAGGATGAATACTTGTGAAAACCCAATCCAAATGACGTACAACGCCTGCTACAAATGGCGGAGGGTCGTGGCTTCCCTGGCATGTTGGGTAGCATTGACTGCATGCATTGGCAATGGAAAAATTGTCCAAAGGCGTGGAAAGATATGTACATGAGTGGTTATCGTGGGGTTGCAACCATAGTACTTGAGGTTGTAGCATCTTCAGACCTTTGGATATGGCATGCGTTCTTTGGAGTTTCTGGTTCAAATAATGATATCAACGTATTAGATCGTTCTCTAGTGTTTGATGATATTCTAAATGACCGTGCTCCGGAGGTAAATTAACTATTAATGGTAATAATTATACAATGGGATACTATTTAGCATATGGTATTTATCCTGAATGGGTCACATTTGTCAAATCAATCTCAAAGCCACAAGGTGAGGAACGCAAGTTATTTGCACAATACCAAGAAGGGTAAAGAAAAGATGTGGAACGAGCATTCGGAGTGTTGCAAGCACGCTTTGCAATTATACGTGGTCCAGCTCGTTTTTGGGAAAAGAAAAAGCTTGCCAACATAATGAGAGATTGTATTATATTGCATAATATGATTATTGAGGATGAAAGAGACAGTTATGCAGGAAATTTTGCTCAAGACTTAGAGTATGATGATGTTGAAAATGGCTTATCACAACCTCATCTGGGAGAGAAAGATTTTGCACTATACCATCAATTTCTCCAAAGAAATGCCCAACTTCGAAATAGACAGCAGCATAGACAATTGAAGGAGGACTTGATTGAACACATATGACAATTTCATAATGCTTGTCGTCAACTATAGAGTTTAATTATGTTTTTTTTGTATTAAGTAATTTTACAAATTAGTGTAACCCCGAATTATCTATTGTGTATTATTGTTATATATGAATTTATTTAATATTAATATCTTTTAATAGTGAATTATTTTTAAATTTTAATATTTAAATTACATTATTAAAAAATTAATTATATTAATTACAAGTATTTTAATTAATTAATTAAGTGGGACCACAATAGGGACTAAAGTTAGTTCCTCCTAATGGAGAAGAGAGAGATGCTTTGAGTTCCTATTTACTGTTTATGACGCAAAAGCTGATGTGGAGTTACTTTTTATGACAGGTGGACCATAAACAGGAACTGAGATGAGTTCCCTACTGGCCCACCTGTCATAAAAGGTAACTCCACATCAGCTTTTGCGTCATAAACAGTAAATAGGAGCTCAAAACATCTCTCTCTTCTTCATTAGAAGGAACTAATTTTAATCCCTGTTGTAGTCTCACTTAATTAATTAATTAAAATACTTAAAATTAATATAATCATTAACTTTTTATAATAATATTATTTAAATTTATGATTTAAAATAATTTAATATTATAAAATATTAAAATAGATAACTTAAATTTGTAATTATTTAATATAAATTATTAATCAAATAAAAATATAATTATTTATTATAATTATTACTAATTTAATTATTATTTAATTATTTAATATAATTATTTAATTATTTTAAATTTTATATAATTATTTATTTTTATAATAACTTGTCAAGTGACAAGTTATTATTGGTTACAGTGAGTCTCTCTAAATAGGGACTCTTTCTTCTTGAATAACGTGCTGGGACTCATGTTGGTTATGCTCCAATGGTAGATTCCCTTAAATGTTTGAAAAAGTTAAATGGAACCCACCCATTAGAGATGCTCTAAGTTTAACTAGATTAATAACTTAATCATGTAGTATTATCGGTATAATAGCCAGGGTTCAAAGAAAAATTAGAGTTATATTTATCATGTATGATACACGGACACTGAGATTGACACGGGACACGACACAGCACGGGACATATCGACACGCAAATTTTAAAATCTTATAAGACACGGAGACACACATACATATAAAATATAAAGTATTTTTTTAAATAAATCGTAATGATATTTTAATATTTTATTGATATTCAAATATAAATTAATTTTTTTATTATTATTAATATCTTATTTTAATTATATCAAGTATTTAAAATATCTTTATGTTTTAATAAATAATAATATATACTATATCTAAATTTATTTCAAGAATATATGTTAACAATAAAACTGGACACGCTGACATATGATAGTATTTAGGTGTGTCCAAGTTTGTCCGGCAAAATTTTTTTTATTTTTTATGAAGACACGGTTGAATACAGCAAACACGAGTGTCGAATGAGTGTCGAATGAGTGTCGTGTCCAAAATGTGTCCGATACGCGGACATAGTTAACTCAGCCAAGTGTTCGTGTTTCATAACTTATCTCAGCATCACAGATTTAAATAATATGATTTTTAATCATATACAAATTATACTAAAATTAGTCATTGAAATAATTATTATATGTTTAAATATAAAATATATATGAAAAATAAATCAAACTATAAACATATATCTAAAAGACTGATTATACTAATTGATTTTATTGTATAAATAATATTTTTGTATTATTTATACTATATTACTATTTAACAAATAGTAGTTACTTTCTCAGTTATGAACTTTTAAAAATGAAAAAAAGAATAAGATACGGTTTTTTGAATGATCGTCGGAGCATCTATATCCGTGCATGATTCCACAATATTTCTTAAGCAACATTTCATACAAGTAAACATGGCCTTGATAATATTAATACACTATACACATAGTTTAAAGAGGAGGGAACGAAAATGGGATATTTACTTATGGATCATAATATTCGTACAACCTCTTGTTTCTGAAAAACATTAGGAGTTTAATGTTTTTTAGTTAAAGCAAAAAATTTAGAAAATCACAAAATTGAAAGAAAAAAAAATGTTGGTCACTTACGACGTGGCTTCGTCTTTGTTTCCGTCATTATGTAATCAACATGATTAATTAAGGACAATATCCTCCTAAACATGATTAAAAAAAAAATTAAAGCACTCCAAATATTAAAGTAGGAGTTATTTATTCAATTGTAACCACCGTACAAGGGTTTAGCACCAGCGAAGAATGTCTGAGAATAGAGCTTGTTGCAGTTCTTCAGTTCTTGAGAGAAGTTGTTAATGGTCCATGTGAACTTCACAATTGTTTCCAGGTTTGCTTTTTGATTCAACATTTCCTTAAAATTAAGTAAAGACTTTTGTTAAGAAGCGAAGATTCGGGCGGGTTACCTTGATTTATATATGTGAGTGGAACAGCCTAAAACCATCTCCAGTAAGGAACTCATCTCAGTTCCTATTTATGGCCCACTTGTCATAAAAAGTGACTCCACATCAGATTTTGCGTCATAACCAATAAATAGGAACTCAATGAATCTCTCTCTTTTCCATTAGAAGGAACTAATTTTAATCCCTATTATGGTCCCACCTAATTAATTAATTAAGTAATTAAAATTAATATAATAATTATTATTTTTTAATAATATTATTTAAATTTATAAATTCAAAATAATTCAATATTATAAAATATTAAAATAAATAACTTAAATTTGATTAGTATTTTAAATTTTATAAATAAAAATAAATAATTCAACTAAAAATTATTTTATAATATATAAAAATTAAATTTATTTTTTATGTAAAATAAATTTAATTAATTATGATTTAATATAACAATATAAATAATATTTGATATTGATTTAACATAATTATTTATATTAATTATAATTTAATATAACTAATTATTAAATAATTAATATAAATAATTAATTAAATAGATATATAAATATTTAATATATATTTAATATATTTTTTATTTTTTTATTAACTTACCACATGGCATGATTTTATTGGTTGTTGCAAGTCCCTGCTTAGAGAGACTCTCAACCTTGATCTCCGTGAAGAGCCCTCTTTTCCTTTTCACTCCAATGGTAATTGAGTCCCCATATGTCAGAAGAGGAACTCTATTTCTTAGCATTGGAGTTGCTCTAATAAGCTGCGTAACTTGATACTTAAATGCAACGTTTTTTTAGGTAAACTCTTTTCTTGTTCCTTTAATTAATGGCAATGCCTTTTAGATAAACCATTATTAAGGCTTTCTTTGGATTTAAAAAATAAAATGGAAGAAAAAAAATGAGAAAAAATAAAAGTGAGTTCTACTTAATTCCCTCTAAATTAACATGTAAATTATTTCTTATGACGTGACATATTTTAATTGAATGTTTAGTTTTAGTTTTAGTTAGTTTAACTTAATAAGAGTTAATATCTTAACTAAAGTAGAGTAACTTTGTAATTATATATTTTTATAAAAGGGAGGAATATATAATTTCTGTAAACATTAAAAAGTAAAGTTATATTTCTTAGAAGTTCAATGCCCCTTTGTCCCCATTTCTCTCTGAAATTAAAAAAAAAAAATAACTCAACTTATATCCACTCATTGACCCAGTCCCGCCACCCGCAGCCAGCAGCCACGCCAACCACCGCAACAATGAATAAAGTTGAAATTCTTTGTTTTATCAGGTAGAAATTCTTGAGGTCGAAATTCTTGAGGTCGTGCATTGGCAGAATCCAGATCATATAGCGTTACATTTTTTAGGGGGAAACAAAATTCCAAATCACAAGAAACTATTACCATCAAGCCAGTGTGTCAAACACAATCATACTGGGTCTGAGTATCTAAATGTATTCTTTTGCAAAACTTATCCAAATAATTTTTTTAGTGTTAAAAAAACCAATATGTCAACATCAGCACAATCATCACAATGTAATTGTTCATCATCCTCATTCTTACCATTGCTCGATTTTAGCGCGTGGATTCTAAGAAAAGCACTATTTCTCTTAACCTGTTTCTCTGGAATGTCAGTATATTCATGAACCCTATCTGCTCTATCGTAATCGTACCTATCCAGTTCCAAAGCCGTTGTCTCGAGAGAAGAGTCTCGCGCCTCTTCCGAACAAAGTTTCGATTCGATACCGAAATTTGGAGGAACAACCACACGGTAACGGCGGTTTGCTCCGCCAAAGCACTCCTTACTGAACTTGGAAGCACTGCGGCTAGGATTAGAATTTGAAGGAGACTGCGATAGCATTGAACTACGGTGACGCGAATCATGTTCGAAAAGAACAGGAACCTGAGGAACAAAGAGTGGATTGGCGGGTAAAAAAACGGGAGGGTTGAAATTGAATGCGGTAGGGGTTCACAAGAACGTGGTTGGGAACCTGACGGAGATGGTGGTGGTTATACGGCGGAGGAAGAGGAACGTATGTATTTGGGCGACGGTAATGATGAAAGTAGGGATCCATGGCGGCGGAGAGAGGAGACAGAAGGACAGACGGAGATGGCACGACAGACGGAGTGAATGGGACACCCAATGAGGCGGTTATGTTCGGGTGGCGACGACGATGTCGGAATTGGGGGAGGGGGAGATACGAAGATTAGGGTTCATTGTGTGGGAGCATGATTTGGGAAAGAATAAAAGATCGAAGTTTTAATATTTTACTAAATTATATAATTATTCATTTTGGACTATAATTTAATTACTAATAGTTTAACCATAGTTAACATAGCAATCAATTAAAAAATGACATGTTACAGAGGGTAATATACATGTTATTATAGGAAGGGTAAAGTAGAATTTACCGAAAATAAAATGAGTGAAAAAAAATAGAAAGAAAAATAGAGTTATTTGTATGTTGTTTGGATTAAGAGAAAATGGATGAAAAAAAATAGAGAAAATTTTTTTTTGTCTAAATGAAAAAAAATGAAAAGAAAAAAAATCATAATAATATAAAATTACATTAATACTTTTATCCATATTAGATGTAAATTATAATTTATTAATGATAAGGAGTAAATGGGTAATTTTATTCATATTGTCACATTTTTCTTTATTTTCTTCTCATTTGTGGAGAGAAAATAATTTAGTAAGTCCTACATTATTTTTTTCTTTTCCCTTTATTTTCTCTTCTCATTCAAATAATAAAAAACTTATTCTTTTATTTATTTTTTTCCTCTTATTTTTTTCTCTTCAAATTCCCTCAATCCAAATAATGTGTAAAAGAGAATATACAATTGCCAATTTGCCATTGCCATTGATTTTTTAAACACTTTTCAACTAACCATTAATTTTTCTTTTTTGTTTAAAAAAAATGAATTTAAACACTTCTTTTGTTTTTTTTTCAATTTTTTTTTTCTTGTTATAAACATCGTTGTTAGCTAACTCTTTTTTCAATACAAAACTTTCCTTGTTTCTTTAATTAATGGCTCAATTCATTTTAGATAAAAAAAACTGTTAGATTACCAATATACTTTATTATTTAGTCAGTAATTAATTAATAATGTTTGAGAATGTATCCAAATTGGTTTCTAGATAATTTTGAAGTAGACGATTTCGTTTCTAATAAAAATTAATTATAATAAAAATTAATTATATAGTTGATCTTCAACATTTTTTGGAGCTAGACGAATTGGTTTCTTTTGACATAGCTCCATTTAATACTGACGAAACAATCTGATGTATCACGTCAATTTGGTGATTCAGGGTGAAACTCTGTTGGAAGAGAAGAAATATGTTTAGATTTTTTGAAAGTTTAAACTTTTGGTTTAGCAAATTTTTTGTCTAATGAATGCAGAAGTGATTTTGCTACCAAAACCACGTTTACAAAAAACAACTATTTTTAGCGTCTACATTTTCTTAACATGCTTTTAGTTCTAGATACTAACCACTTATCTACCTATTACCAACTTTATCCTTTATGTATGTTATTGTATTATTTATAGAATTTTTGTTATTTCTATTTATATAAGCTCTATTTTTTTATTATTTATTATTTTTATTTTTTTTCAATTTTTTATTTGGCATTATACATTTTTATAATTGTAATTTTTGTGTATATGTTTGTTATTATCTTTTTATAATATGATTTATTAATTCTATTAGGTAAAGTAAATTAAACAAAAAATTAAATGTAAATAATAATAGTAAAAAATTATAGCATAATAAAAAAAAGAATACTAAAAATACTAAAAATATACTATATAAAAAGATTATCAAGAACTTTCAGATTTGTTTCGATCACTACAAAGTAAATATTTATTTTTTTTATTATTTTTAGTATTCTCTTTTATAATTGTAATTCTGATATGCTATATTTTAGTGTAATTTTTTGTAATATAAATTATGATTCTATCAAAAAAGATAAATTAAATAAAAAATTAATCATAGATAATAATAAAATCATAAACGTTAGATTCTAAATTAATATTAAGAATAAGATTATTGAGAGTATTAGAATTATTTTTTATTTTTATTTAAAAATATATTTTGTCTATTTTTATATGTTATTTTTATTTTAGTAAGTAAATATTAATTTTATTGTAAAATTAACTAATAAGATCTATTTAAATATCTAAATTAAAATGATAGGATAATATAAAAAAATTATTTAAAAGTGATTTTGAATGGTACAAGTCAAACAACATTTATTTTAGTATAATCTATTTTGATACAAAAATTACCAAACATAAATCATTGTAAACTATAATCCAAACACACACTCAATCATTAAGTACCACTGGTTAAATTAGGACAAATTAGGGCCCGTTTGAATAACTTCATAAATGACTTTTTTTTAACTTTTAACTTATGAAAAGGTGTAATATTAATATCTAGTACAATTTTCAAAATAAAATTACAACTTTCTAAAAAGCTATTTTAGTGTTTAAAGAGAAGTTAAAAAAAATATCTTTTCTTATAATAAAAAGCTTTTTATCACTTTTCTCTTCAAATAAGTATTTTTAGAACTAAAAAACGGCTCAAGATTCGGTGGTCTCAGAACGTTTGGACCATTAAATGGTCCCATAACAAAACATATTTTTTAAGGTTTTTTAATAATTGCTAAATAGTCATTTTTAAATTTAATTATAAATTAACCCCATATATTTTATTTAATTATAAAAACAATTTTTTATTTTATAAATAATTATTTTAACCAAAATCTATCATCTTTATTAACAATCAAGAACAAAAACAATAACGAATTAGATCTTCCATTGATCCTAATAAATTTTTTGACCATTCCAATAGATTAAAATATTAAATTTGATCCGTCACATTCGTGAAGAGTCATGAAATCGTGTTTCGTTGAAAACCAATCGATTGGACTATCAAACCAATCGATTGAATTCTAACTCAATCGATTGGATTTAAGTTTATCACTAAACAATCGATTGTAAATTGCTGGGAAGCATGGTTTTGCATAAATCAATCGATTGGTCATCGATTGAATAATGAATTAAATGTGAAATTTATGTAATTCAATCAATTGTTTAGGATTTTCAATGGATTGATTTCTTCAAAACAATCGATTGGTCTCACTATTTAATCGATTGGTTATGGCTAAAAATCGATTGAACTTTGCACGTGACTTCTAATTCAATCCAATGGTTTGAAACTCTTATATTCCTTCAATAGGTAATCTACAATAAGTTAAGTATACTACCCATGGAATAAATCTCTCTATGCACTTGTTGGTGTAATTGATCTTTTCCATTCCACTAGACGCCGCAAAAATTGCTCAACCTGAATATATTGGTTGGGCAAGGATGTTTAGATTCACCATAATACAAAAAAATACTATATTTATAAGATAATAATTATTTGTTGGAACTTGCCTCTGCTGGATCTTTCAAGGTGTATGAAGTTTATGTGTCTTTTGGAACTCTAGAACAAGATTTCCAATTCCTTGACCTCTGTTGCGCAAAACCTGATGATGATTATGGTAGTCAGTTAGATATGTAATACAAGTAGTGTAATTAATTAAATATCAATAAGTTTGATTATTTATTTCGGAAAAGCTCTACATACAAGCGATTAGGGCTTGTAAGCATTACAAGTCAAATAATCCCTAACCCCCCAAAACACGCTGCAAGTGCTACATCCCTTACACGCGCTGACTACCAAATTTAAAAGATTTGTTTCCTTCTTCGTTCTCCTTCTTTCCAAATTTGCTCGTTCTTCTTCTAGCGCGTCTTCCCCTACTTTTTTGATCGTTCTTTTCTCCTCCTTCCTCACTGGTTTGTTCTTCGTCATTGACGTTAGTTCCTCTCTCTGCAACTCCAGCTTCATTTTCTTTTCGATTTTCTGGTTTCTGAAATCAAAATTTGAACTTGTTTTGAAGATAATGGATGATTCAACCTCAGATTGTCAGCTGAATCAGGGCTAAGTGAATTATGAATTTGAATCTAACGTAGTTCCTGAGGTTTGATTTACATATGATTACTCTGAATTTTGTTGTAGTTATTTGTATAGCATTGTGTAGCTGAATAATTCGTGAACATTGACTGTGAAACTAACGAGTGAACATAAATCTGTGGATTGAATCTAACGTATTAGTTTTGATTAATTATCTGCAATTTATAGCAGACGCTCGGGTGTAGATCAGACCTTTTTTTGGGTGTATTTTTGGGGGAAGTGTGGGTGTATTTACAATTTATGACTTTTTTTTGTTATTTTAGTTGAGTTGTTGTCGTTCGGGTGTATTAGATCAGACATGATTGGGTGTATTTTTTGTTTTTGACATGGTGTATTCTGCAGCCTCTCTCTGTTGATGACCAGTTTGTTAAATTTTATTGAAAAGAATGTGAGGAATTAAATTACGAGAGAAGTGCGAGAAGCGTGGGTGTGCTTAAAGACTTATTTGATAGGAATTGGAATGATTTTCTGCTGAATTTTGGTCTTGTGGATAACAAGTGGCTTTCAGGTAATGTTTGTTTAAAATCTGCAGTAGAGGTGTAAATTTAATTTTTTTCGGGTGTATTTATAGTCTGTGTTTGGGTGTATTCTGCAGATCTCTATGAAGACCGTCATATATGGATTCCAATCTATCTGGATCACCACTTCTGGACAGGGATGACAAAGGAGCGAGAGTGATTTACATATGATTACTCTGAATTTTGTTGCAGTTATTTGTATAGCATTGTGTAGCTGAATAATTCGTGAACATTGACTGTGAAACTAACGCGTGAACATAAATCTGTGGATTGAATCTAATGTATTAGTTTTGATTAATTATCTGCAATTTATAGCAGACGCTCGAGTGTAGATCAGACTTTTTTGGGTGTATTTTTGGGGGAAGTGTGGGTGTATTTACAGTTTATGGCTTTTTTGTTATTTTAGTTGAGTTGTTGTCGTTCGGGTGTATTAGATCAAACATGATTGGGTGTATTTTTTGTTTTTGACATGATGTATTCTGCAGCCTCTCTCTGTTGATGACCAGTTTGTTAAATTTTATTGAAAAGAATGTGAGGAATTACATTACGAGAGAAGTGCGAGAAGCGTGGGTGTGCTTAAAGACTTATTTGATAGGAATTGGAATGATTTTCTGCTGAATTTTGGCCTTGTGGACAACAAGTGGCTTTCAGGTAATGTTTGTTTAAAATCTGCAGCAGAGGTGTAAATTTAATTTTTTTTCGGGTGTATTTATAGTCTGTGTTTGGGTGTATTCTGCAGATCTCTATGAAGACCGTCATATATGGATTCCAATCTATCTGGATCACTGATAAACCCTGTTTTGACGGTTTATTTTGTATTAATTTTAAGAGCTTTTATCACCTTTTACCCACATTTATTCAATGAAATAGCATGGTTTTGTGATTGTCTCCTTATTTGTGCTTAGATGTGAAAACATGCTTTTCAACCCTTAATTTGATAGTTTTAATCTCCCTTTGATTCCACTAGATGTCTTGATATGTTTGTTAGTGATTTCAGATTGAAAAGGCTAGGAATGGATCAAAGGAGTGAAGAGGGAAAGCATGCAAAGTGGAGAAATCATGAAAAGTCAAAGAAGTTGAACTCGCCCATGGACGCGCGCGTGTACCTGATGCTTGCGCGCACCTGCGAATTACCCCATGGATGCGTACGCGTGATGTGCGCGTACGCGTCGGTGCTGGTTTATGATTTTTTAATGAAAACGTGGCCAACGAATTCTGAAGGGTTGTGGGGCCCAATCTCAACCAACTTTGGCGCCTAAACTACTATTTAAAGCCAAGGATTGAAGAGAAAGAGAGATTCCATTCATTACACACACATTAGGATTAGTTTAGAAGTAGTCTCTATAGAGAGAAGCTCTCACTTCTCTCTAGAATTAGGATTAGGATTAGGATTAGCTCTTAGATCTAGGTTTTAATATTTGCTTTTTTCTACTTCTACCTTTCAATTCCTTGTTGTTAGATTCATCTTCTTCTATTCTTTTGTTGTAATTTCCTTTATGTTGTTCTTATATTTTGTTGTAGATCTAGTATTGTTCCTTCTACATTCTTCCAATTCAACAAGAGGTAATTCATAATAAATGTGTCTTCTTTGCTTTTCGTCAATTCATCCACTTGATTTTCCTTTATTTAGTAAGGGTTAACTAAGTGGTAGCAATGAACAATTCTCATCACAATTGAGGAGAATAACTAGGATAGGACTTCTAATTTTCATACATTGCCAAGAGCCTTTTATAGTTGTTAGTTTATTTTCATTGCCATTTACTTTCATGCCTCTTATCAAAATCCCAAAAATAACTCAATCAATAACAAAACACTTCATTACAATTCCTAGGGAGAACGACCCGAGATTTGAATACTTCGGTTTATAAATGTAGGGGTTTGTTTTAGTGACAAACAACTTTTTGTATGAAAGGATTATTGCTTGGTTTAGAAACTATACTTCGACGAGATTTTATTTGAGAAATTCTAAACCGTCAAAAATCCAATCATCAATCACCACTTCTAGGCAGGGATGAGAAGCACACAAAGGAGCGAGAGCATGCATTCTTTTGGGTGTAAAAGCAGTGTTCTTTTAGGTGTATTTCTGAATTTTCTTGTATTTCACATTTTACATATATATACTTCAGAATCTTGTTTTTATGTTATAAAATACTGTTTGTTTTTTTTTTACAACGGTTTAAGGGTTTTAGGTATTAGGGTTTAGGGTTTTAGGGTTTACGGTTTAGGTTTTAGGGTTTACGGGTTAGGGGTTAAGGTTTAGGTTTTAAGTGTTTAGGGTTCAGGGTTTTAGGGATAAAGCATCAGGGGGATAGATTTTTGGGTGTATATTCAACTTTCTTTGGGTGTAAAAAATGGCAGGTTATGGATGTATATTTGGTTTGATGTTTTCCTTCATATTATAGTACCTGTAATTCATACATTTTGAATATAGCAGAAAGAGTTTAATTATTGAAAGAAATTTTACAATAAACTGAATTATAATTGAAAAATTTTTACAGCATGTGTTCAATTTGTTACAGGACTATATAACATTTACATTAATCAGTGTCAATATCCTTAGAATCTATCTGACAATTTGGTGATGCACCCTTAGCGGCGGAATGTGCATCAGGCCACCAAATCCCAAATCCCTAACAATTGTTTTCTTCTCCTCGCTCATGTTTCTGAATTTCTCACTTAACAAATGTGTTGCACACTTAAGGTCTTTGATTTACTGTAAACAAAGCAAAATTATAGTCAGATATATTTCTATTATATAAAACTGATTTCATCTAAGACATATATTTGTTCTTACATTTTTTTCAGCTTGGTTTCTGCATGCCATTTTTTCTGAAATAAAAAATACACCCATAGATATCAGTAAGATACACTCATAGATATGAGTCAGATACACCCAAAGATATCAGTCAAATATCACTCAAACATGCATTAATATACAAGGTCAAGCAACATTACAAGGTCAAGCAATATACACCCATGGACAAGCAAATATTAGAACAGTTGCAACTGTTGACTATATTACAGTATATCAGTTCAGAAATATACACCCAACAAATTATGCTATATACACCCAACAAAATACTCAATATACACCCACCAAATCATGTAATATACTCCCAAAAATCAGAAGAACTAGAACAACAAGAACAGTAACACCTAGAATAACTAAGAAGAACAGAATAACCTAGAAACAAGAATAACAGTAAAACCTAGAACAAGTAGAACATTAAAAACTGTAAAATGAGACCTAGAACAAGAAGAACAGTAAAACCTAGAAGAACGTAGAAGAATAGTAAAACCTAGTTCTTCGTTTTCGAAATGTGAAAAATATACAATATGAGTAAAATAGTAACGTAACGTATCTTGAGTATTATAACTTCGTTTTTTCTGGAGATTGTTGATCGAGAGTTCTATGTTGTGTTGATGGAGAGTTCTAATCTTCGCGACGAGTCCTATTTCTGCAGTTTGGAATGTTGCTCGAAAACGGACGGCTTGTGTTTTCTTCGAAGGGCTTGGAGAAGTGGAAGAGTGCGCCATTAAAGAGCGCTATTTTGCGAAGAGCAACCGTTGAGTGGGGCGCGTGTAGTTTACGTTCCATTCAAAGAGAGATGAGTGCGCGTGTGAATGAAGTGTGGGCTGGGAACTTGTAAAACTTGTAGGGCCTTTTTGCTTGTATGTGTAGCAGGCCCCTTTATATTTATATATAGAAAAGGAGGAGAGTGAGTCCAATCTAATTAATTAGGATTATTAATTAGTCACCAAAAAAAAATTAGGATTATTAATTATAATTCTCAAATGTTAATCTTATACAAGATTTTAATTCCTTTTTCTTTTCAAATATAACTTTCCTATCTAATTGATTTTGTAAAAGTATAATATCTTTTAATTAATGCAGCAGAGTAAGTAACATATTAAACTACAATTATTTTAAGTTAAATGTATATTCGAGAAAGTAGTAATCGAAATCTTATCCAAATATCTGAATTAAAATTAAACAAAATGAAGCATTTTAAATTCAATCGTGTATATTTTTATAAGATATTTATTTTTACTAATAATATTTCTTTAAAATTTAATCAATAGCGTGAAGTTGAATTTTCTTTGTCACACGTTTTGAGTCATAGTCATAAATTGGTATATTAATGTCATGTTTTTTCTAAGTAATGTGGGTTTTGATTTTTAAATTCTTTTGGTTGGAGTAAAGTCAAATGGAGTAACCTACGGATTAATGGTAAACAAAGGCGTTTTTATTTTTGTAATTAAAATAATAAAATAAAAGTTTGAAGGTCAACGTTTTGAAGCGGCGATGGAATGAAGGGGGGCATGACATAAGCCATGTTTAGATTGCTTCATAGCTTTCCAGCTAAACTACTTGCTTTCTCTTTCTTTCTTTGCCTTCTAAGAAAAATCTTCACTTTTTAATTTAGATATAGAAGGAAAAATGGTGTAAGATGCAGATATGAATTTTTCCAGGAATCTCAACACATTGAATCTCAATGGGAACCAATTAGAAGGTCAGTTGCCTGCATCTCTGTCCAACTGCAAAGATTTGATGGATTTGAATCTCGGCGACAATCAGATAGAGGATACATTTCCACATTGGCTTCAAAGTTTGAATTTGGAAATATTGGTTTTACGATCCAACAAGTTTTATGGGACGATAGTCAGCTTCAAAACCAAAGATGTGTTTCCCAATTTAATTATTTTTGATATCTCATCCAATAAATTTAGTGGCCAATTACCAAAAGGTTTCCAAGCCATGAAGACTGCTGTTGGAGCAGAAGTGCAAAGCAGCTTCTATTACATCCAAACTGGTTATGGCGTTTACTAGGCTCCATTGACCTAGAATACGATGATTCTGTGACTGCAACACTGAAAGGGCTTAGAACCAATCTTGAGAAAATTCCAAATGTCTTTGTAAGTATTGATTTATCAAATAACAGATTTGAAGGAGAGATTGCAGATGATTTTGGAGAACTTCATGCACTTATAAGCCTTAACCTTTCCCATAACAGCCTCACTTCCTGTTCCTCACTCTCTAGGAAATTTGACAAACCTTGAAGCATTGGACCTCTCCTCAAATTTGCTTACAGGGAAAATTCCTGATGAGTTGACCAATCTGATCTTTCTTGAAGTCTTGAATCTTTCCAGCAACCATCTTGAGGGATCAATACCTCGAGGAAAGCAGTTTGATACATTTTCAAACGATTCCTATGAGGAAAACATGGGGCTATGTGGATTTCCATTGTCAATTGAATGCAACAACAATGTCCCTCAACAGCAATATCCATTTTCTGAGGCTGAAGACAAGTTTGGGTTTGGTTGGAAACCAGTGGCAATAGGATATGCATGGGGAATGGTATTTGGAATTGGCTTGGGATGCTGTGTTTTCTCAATTGGAAAACCTCAATGGCTTGTTATCATCTTTGGAGGCAAAAGAATTAAAAGGAGGAGCCGTGGAAACCGGCGTGCAAGAACAACTTAGTGGCCACAGCTTCTGCATGAGAAATCTGTTTCAGGTTTTTGTTGTAACATAAATGTGCAATAATTAAGTTTGTATGTTATGCTGCTGTGTCTTTTTATATTTCGTTTTGAGGCTTTAATTTGGTTGTTTCTGTTTATGTCTTTTTATATTTGTAAGTGTATTGTTACATATATATGATGCTGCAAGTAAATTATGATATTTTTCTTTTTTTTCATGCATATCTAACAACACTCGTTGATTTTGCTTCATTCTACTTTTTGGTTAAGTGTTCCAACTTCTAACCAAGCACACATTTGTCAATATCTTAAGAAATCTATTTCTCTGTTTTAATTTAAACTTGGCCATCAAGACTCAAAACAGAGAAGATTATTGTTATAAAAACAGATGTATTAGTGATGAGAAGTTGAAGAAAAAAGCAAAGTAAGAAGCAGTTTTTGCAAAAACCTAGGTTCTAAAATGATCAAAACACAGAACGCAAAAAGAATAACAAAACAAATTATGCTTGATACAAAATCTGCCAGAGGACTCAACAAATGAAAACAACACATGGCAGCCACCAAGAGTTAAATCAAGCAGTGAAATCTAACAGTAAATCCTAACAATAACCTTAAGCAGCCTTCTTACTTTTCTTGGCCCTCACTTTCTTTTTCAAATCAGCTTCTTCTGACTTCAATAGAGATAGTTTCTTCTTGATATTCTTCCCCTTCTTTCCTGAATCTCCATCCTCAACCTGTTTACCACTTCTCTTAACAGATTTTTTCAATTCTTTGACACTGCTCAACTCACTCAATGCCCCTTTCTTCCTCTTCTTATTCGCCAATTCTCCACTACCTTTTCCAGCATCCTTTAAATCTTCCTCCATAACAACACCACCACCATCATCCTCACTACCTGCCACATCTTCAACATTATCCTCACCAACTTCGCTATCCATGTATCTAACTTCATGAATCCTCCCCTTCTTCTTCTTCACCGCCTTCGCGCCACTATGGTTTTCGCCCTCTTCCTCCTCCTCCATCGTCTGCTTCTCTTTCTCCGCCTCCTCAACCTTACTTCCCTCAATCCTCAACTTCACCTCCGGAACAGCCTGGAAAACAGGCAGCGCCAGCGACTCGTAAAGCTTAACATGCAAGGACCTCACATTCGCCCACTTCTTCGGCACAACCTCAACAACCCCCTCAATGGCAGCCATCATATTCTCAACAATCTGCTCGCTCTCCATGGAAACCTTGGCAACCTTCACAACACAACAAGTCCCCGTTCCAAGAAACAGAAGCGCCGACGAACACGCCTTATCCACCTGCTCCTTCCAATTCTTCTTAGTCAAGTCCACCTGCACCGGCACCTTCTTCTTCTTAAAGAATTTCTTCCCCAACAGCCTGGGCATCAAAGGCACCACTCTCTTATCAGCGAAAAAAAGATCATATGAATCACAGAGCTTTCGCTTCGCCTCAAAAGGGCGGTAATCGGAGGCCAGCTTCGACAACCTGAGGACCTTGGAAACGGAGACGTTATCGGCCTTGATCTTCTTTTGAGCTTCTTGTTTAGTGAGTTTGGATTTGGACCTGTCGTCGATGATGAGGCAAGTTTCGTTGAAGGGAGAGAGGAGAGAGTGGGGTAAAGGGACCTTGTAAGGGTTAACGCGGGATTGGTGAGGGATGGTTTTCAGAGTAACGACTATGTAAACGAATTCTTCGTCGGCGTCGAAGAGTTTGGGTTTGTGAGACTCGGAATTGGAATCTCGCCACTTCAGGAGAGCCTCCACGGCGTTCTTCACCGTCTCGGTGGGTATTCTTGGAGAGGCTGCGGAAGCCATTTCGGAGAGAAGAGGAAGAAGGAGAATGGGTGCGGGGCGGGTAATTAGGGTTTTGGAAAGCCTTTGAAGTTTTAGATGGGTTTGATTTTATCTGATAGTGTTGAGCTGTTTTTTTTTTTTTAAAAAAGAACAAATTAATTTTTCTCAGTTTACTTTTTCCCCTTTCCCCCCTTTGGCCATCAAAATATCATATCAGAGAAAGGTTTTGCCCCTTGCCTTCGCAATTCATCTTCGAATTGTTCAAAACCCTAACCTTAACACACTCACACTCACTCACCATCACTCACCGCTGCCACCACGCTCCCTTTCACACACACACACCCCCCCAGATCCGAGAGAAAGTGTGAATCAGAGGGAGGAGAGGAGGGAGACGTTGATGAGAGGGCGCTAGCGAGAGAACAGAGAGTGAGAAGGGGTCACCGCCGCAACTCCGCTGCAGCCGCCGCCATCGCCGTCGCGGAGCAGGGAATCGCCGTCGTGGAGCAGGGAGCCCGGAGGAGAGAGAGACGATTCGCAAACGAGATGGAGAGAGAGGACGAAGACGCGACGCAAGAGAGAAGGAGGCTGTTCCGCCGTGCACTGTTGTCGCTCCTGGGGTCGATTGAAGCCGCCGCCGCCGCTGCTAGGACTTGCCGTGCTTTTGTCCTCACTTTCGGCTTCTACGATTACTTCCTGTCCGTACTCCTAACCTCTCACTCTTCAACTTTCATTTTATTGTCACTTGAATGTCAATTTCAATTTCGATTCGATGTCTCTGCAGGCAACAATATATTTTCGTCTGTGGTTGAACTCTAAAGAGCACATTGAATCATGATTGATTTAACTTATAGCTCATGCTGAAGAATTGAGGCAACTGGTTAGTGTTTATCTTATTGGTGCTGCATACATTACATGATTTGAGTTATAATTTTTTACTGTTTGTTAGCTTGTTGTTTGAGTTGGAATTGTCATTGATATAATTATTGGTCGGATTAACTAGAAACGTGTAAAATGCTTTTGCTTTGTTTTGTTAACATTGATCTAAGAAATCCTTGCATTATGGTTCGAATTTTGTTAGACAATATGTTTTATTTTAGGTACACAAGCTTCTTGGCAGTTGCTGTTGGAATTGTACTCTTTCTTTTGGTGGATTTTTTGCTGTTCTAATATGTTTCTTTTTTTTGTGGGGGGGGTGCTTATTCTGATTTTTATGGTTTTAAATTTTTGTAATTTCTATGTCTTCCTTTGTTAGAGTTTGCTTTTTGATTTTATATTTTGCATATTGCTTCATCAGGGTTTGTTGATTTTCCTATATTTTGCTGATTGAATCCATATAATTACCATAGTTTTTTTACATGTGGTAGCTTTATCTGATCCATGTGGCATTACTTGCATTTTGCATTTCATGATTTGTTTGTATTTCTTCTTTAGATGACTCCTATCCTTTCTCTCAAGTTCCAGTGATTGCTTCACGTGTTATAAGTTGTATATGATGCCATTGGAACTCTAGCTGAAGCTGTTGGTGGGGAGCTGAATCAGGTATGTTATTTTTAATAGCTTCCCATGGAAGGGTAAGCAACCTTCCCTACATAGAAGTTTCTCTTTCTCTTTTTCTCTTGAATTATTTTTCTTGCATTCTTTTGTGTCTAATGAATTTCCATATGAAATGCTTCTTTCCTTGTTTTGCAGCCTGTTTTATCTTGACATTCTCATGCCACCATTAATAGAGAAATGGTGGCCCATGAACATCATGATGACGACGACGAGGAGAAAATGACACCGTTCTTGGTGGCAGCAAAGTACGGCATAGTTGAATTGGTGGAAGAGATTCAATCCAGGATACCAAGTGCCATCTACAACCCCAACTTAAGGAAGCGAAACGTGTTACTGGTAGCAGTGATAAATAAGCAACCCCTTGTCATTGAGAAATTGAGGAAGATAATATCGACTTCGAAACCAAAAGTTTGGGAGAACATGGTGCTGGCAACAGATTATAAGGAGAACACAATGTTGCAATTGGCGGCAAAACAGCCTCTTGGCAAGGACAGTGTCTCTTGAACGAGAAGATGAAGATGATGATAACGAGGAGACCAAGTCTGACAACCAGGACTCAAAAGAGAAGAACTAGATTTTTAAACTCGAGGTAATCAATTTGTTGCTGCCTGAAGATTCTCACTCAAAATCTTAGCTTGTGTTTATTGAATTTAGAGTGTGTGGAAATAAGCAAGTTAAATGATACTGCAAAACTATAGTAATTTTTTTCACCCGGTAGGTTTATTTTGCAACTATTTTTGTATTTTGCTGCAGATACTAGCTGGAAATGCCAGAAAAGTGAGCGCTGTTCGGTTCGAAAGGATAAATGGTGAGGATGAGATGTTGGAGGCCAAAGAAGTAACTCACTTTGTCCCTAAAATTGTGAAGAGAAAATGGAATAATGGTGAGGACTCGGACGATGCAGACTACGATGGAGATGCATTTGCAAAGAGACCGCAGCACGAGATTTCTAGCGAGTATATAGATGATCAGGAAAATTCTGACAGAGATTAAGGTTCACTCTTTTCATTTTTTGTTCTTCTTTAGATCTATTTGGCATGTTTTGGTGCCATTTTTGCAACACCATGTAAGATGGGAAGGTACATATTGAAAATGAGAATCAATAATGTGAACACATTCATAATTTTGTTCAAAAGGGAATGGGGGGTGTTTACACCAATAAGCCTTGTAACTCAATTGAGATTAGCCCTTTTTGCAAGTTTTGAAATCATGGGTGTGATGATCATCATCATAATGAGGGATTGATCTTCTACTTAACTCCTTTATCATTTGTTTGCATATTTAATGTCAATGTACCACCAAAAGAAAACTCAGGTGAAAATTTTCATGAATTAGTTTCATGTGCAAACTTACCCATCGAATTTATTTATGAAAAGTTTTCTTTTTTTTTAATCCGCTAATCAAGAACTTTTTATTTGACAAAAATTTTATATATTAAATAATTTCGGATAAACGGTGGAGTATATCACTTTTCATATTAGTATTAAAAAAAATGAGTTAATCTTAACATCCCAAAATGGTGCAACTAAAATATAGCAAAGTATCTAAAACTATCACTAGAACTATATTGAATAGAGAGAACAAAACGTGCTTGAATATCAATATTTTAATATGAATAACAAAATGCTCATTGAGACATTGAGTCAAAGTTTAGCTTCCTTTAAAAAAAAAGGTCTTTGTTTCCGTGTGGAACTGTGGATCCCCCGCCTAGGTTATAGTCTTATGTTATTATTATTTCTTTGTCGTTTTACTTTTTGGTATCCAAATCCAACAACTACTTGGTGTTCATATTGCAGAGCTAGCTGTTGCAGCTGTAAAACTATGATCATATATAAATTGTTAACATAACCAATATTAAAAAATGTTCATGTGTGTTTTAGTTTAGAGTAGAAATGATGTACTTAAGATTAGTTAATTGGATTGCATTGCATCTTAGTTGGCTATAAATCCTCATTAGTTGCTTGTTATTTTCCATTATATCATTCTTGCCTCTGTTTTCAGTCCCAAGTAAACCAGTTTCTGTTGAACCAAATCAATATCAGGCCATGGGGTCTCTTTTGTTGCTGCAATTTCAAATCATTTTGTGTCTACGTATGTTCTTCACTTCTTTCTCTTCGTCTTCGTCTTTGTCTCTGCCTTTATGCCATCCTGACCAAAACTCTGCCTTGCTTCAACTCAAGAACTCGCTAAAAGTTGATGGATGGGAAAATGGAACAGATTGCTGTTCGTGGCCTGCTGTCACGTGTGAATCCACGTCCGGTCACGTGATTGGTCTCGACCTCAGCTGGCATGGGCTTGAAGGTAAAAACAATTCTACAAGTAGTCTTTTCCATCTTACTCATCTCCAAAAGATCAACCTTGCTCACAATAGTTTCTATGGTCCTCTATTACCATCTCAGTTTGGCGGGTTTGTGAATCTTACACACTTGAACTTGTCTTGGTGTTCTTTTGAAGGTGATATTCCTTCTAAAATCTCATATCTTTCCAAATTAGTCTTATTAGATCTCTCAGGTAACTTAAATCTAAAGTGGACAGAGACCACTTGGAAGAGGCTGCTGCGAAATGCAGAGATCTTTATAGATTATACAGATATGTCATCAATTCCTCTAAGTTCTTTGTCTTTAATCACCAATTGGTCTTTCTCTTCGGTTACTCTTGGTCTTAGTAACACAAATATAACGGGATATTTGACAAGTGATATTCTTTGTTTGCCCAATCTTAAAGAGCTACATCTATATGGAAACGCATACCTTCAAGTCCATGTTTCTAGATTGAATTGCAATGCTTCTGTTAGTATTTTGGATCTTTCATTTTGTGAGTTCCAAGGATCAATGATCCCTTCATCTTTCTCTAATCTCACATATCTCACTTCTTTGACTTTGTTTGAATGTGGCCTTAATGGTTCAATTCCCTCTTCACTTTCAAACCTTCAACATCTCACTCACTTGGACCTTTCATCTAATAATATCTTCGGCTCGATCCCATCCTCATTTTCAAACCTTCAACATCTCACTTACTTGGATCTTTCAAACAATAATCTAACCGGTGCAGTCCCAGCATCTTTCTCAAAGCTAGAGCTTCTCACTCATTTAGACCTTTCATCCAATGAACTCAATGGTTCAATCCCTTCATCTCTTTGGAAGCTTCAAGATCTTGTTGTCTTGGATCTTTCTTACAATGAATTAAGTGGTCAACTTCCAGATATATTTGGTGGGCTAAATAAACTGCAAACTCTCAATCTTGGGAAAAACAAAATACAGGGAAAGTTGCCATTCTCATTGTTTACATTGACTAAACTTTCCATCTTGGATTTTTCTTCTAATAAATTTGAAGGGCCCTTACCTAATCAAATAGTAGGTTTTTCAAATCTGACTGAATTATATCTGGATGACAACTTGTTAAATGGGACAATTCCTTCTTGGTGTTTATCTTTGCCGCTTTTGAAACATTTAAACCTTTCAAGTAACCAATTCACAGGAAATCTAAGTGAAATCTCATCTTATTCCTTGCTGTACTTAAATTTATGCGGCAACAAAATTCATGGAGATATTCCAAAGTCGATTTTCGACCTTGTGAACCTCACTGAATTGTGTTTGTCATCAGATAACCATGGTGGTTTTGTCAAATTTTCACTCTTCTCCAAACTTCAGAACTTGAGTTCTCTTACTCTTTCAGGCTATGAATCAATATCACTAAAATCTGATGTCAATGCCAATTACACTTTCTCCAATTTGGAAATGTTGCACTTATCTTCCAACACCATGCTTGACTTTCCAAAGTTCTCAGGAAAATTTCCGAGGTTGCTCATACTTGATTTATCCAATAACAAGCTCCAAGGTAAAGTGTCCAAATGGATACATGATTTGGATTCTTTATATCATTTGAACCTCTCAACAAACCAATTGACATCAATAGAAAAATTCTCATGGCATGGCCTGCAATACCTTGATCTTAGTTCTAACTTGATGACCAATGAGATTTCATTCATCTTATGCAATATAAGTTCTCTCGAGGTTGTCGACTTGTATGGCACTTTGCCAGATACATTTTCCATGAACAGCAACCTCAAAACTTTGAATCTGTATGGAAATCAAGTAGAAGGCCAATTGCCTAAATCTTTGTCCAACTGCACAGAGCTGGTGGTTTTAATTCTTGGCAACAATCGAATAGAGGATACCTTTCTCTACTGGCTTCAGAATTTGACATCTTTGAAAGTGTTGGTCTTTAAGAGGCAATAAGTTTTATGGTCCTGTTGGTAATAACTTGACAACCAAGCATCCATTTCCAAGTTTAATTATCTTTGATGCATCAGGCAACAATTTTAGTGGCCTGTTGCCAAAAGACTTCATTGAGAATTTCCAAGCCATGAAGAATGTTGTTCATGGTGAAGTGGGAAGTATTTTGCATTACATGAATAGTCGCTTTTACTCTGCAATAAGTTATGAAACTCAACCAGAGTATGCTAACTCATTGATAGCAACAGTTAAAGGGGTCAGCAGAGCTTACACGAAAATTCCAACCATCTTTGCATATATTGATTTGTCAGAGAACAAATTTGAAGGAGAGATTCCAAATGTTATTGGAGAGGTTCATGCACTCATAGCACTCAACCTTTCCCATAACAAACTCATTGGTTCTATTCCTCAATCCATGAGATATTTGACAGAACTTGAATCATTGGACCTCTCATCGAATATGCTCACAGGTCGGATCCCAAATGAATTGACCAATCTAAACTTTCTTGGATTCTTGAATCTTTCCAGCAACCATCTTGTAGGACTAATACCTCGAGGAAAACAGTTTGATACGTTTCGAGAGGATTCCTACCAAGGGAACATGTGGTTATGTGGATTTCCATTGCCAATACAATGCAACAAGATCCTTGAAGAAGAACCTTTATCCTCTCCAACCAATCATGCTGAAGAGAAATTTGGATTTGGTTGGGAGGCAGTGGCAATAGGATATGGATGTGGAACTGTGTTTGGAATAGGATTGGGATGCTGTGTTCTCTCAATTGGAAAGCCTCAATGGGTTGTCACAATCTTTGGAGGTGATCCAAACAAAGGTATGAAAAGGAAGAGAGGAACAAGGTCTCATGGAAACCGTACAAGAACAAATTAATGGATATATGACATAACAGAAGCATGTCTTGTTGCACACTTCTTGGGATCATGGAACACTGTCAAGTTCTTTTTGCATGTTAGGTTGCATTGTAATATTTATATTTTCTAGTGCTTCACATCTCAAATACTTTGTCACAATAGCATACCTTTTATAAACAATACATATTGAACTCTCTAATTTTTAATGTAACGTAATCTTAGCCTCATAAAAATTCTGAAAAATATTTTCTAATATTATATTTGTTCTTTTTTAGTATTATAAAAACAGAAGAAGTACTTATTGGACACAACCTTTTAATTCTAGAAAACAACCTAATCGGATTGATCAGTTAAGTGATAAGAATCAAAGTATGTAAAGTAGTACTATTACTGCACGAGAATTAGTATTTTTTATCAAACTATTTTAGATTGTCATGTTAAAAAAAAAGGAAAAAACAATCCAATTGTATTGGAGATATTCCTAATAGTTTTTCAATTGTTCTAACAAAATTACTAGAAAAAAATGAACAATCAGAAAATTATTAAGATCATTGGATTAGATAAAACAGTGAGAATTCAATTCGATCACAAGTTGGTTACAAATAAAAATTAGTTGCTCATATATACATCATGCATAATAATGATCGTAGATTATCGATAATTTGACATCTTGGAAGTTGTTCTATATACTTTTGGAAGGTGCAAGTGATTGACAAAAGTAGAATACTAGATAATAGAATTATTATAAAGTCCTAGAGACATCAGTGTTCTAAATTTTGTTTACAGAATGATAGAAATTTAACTAATAAGCAAAATACAAAAATATCTTTTATATATAATCATAATCTTAATTAGGGTTTAGGGTATTTCATATCCTAGTTGATCATCCAAATCTATTTCTAGAAAACCTTCTTCATCCATTGCCAATTCTTTCTTTGTTGTTTCAATAACAGCATCTATATCAGTTCCCTCTGCTTTCAGCATCTATATCAGTTCAGCATCTATATCAGCATCTATAACAGCATCCAAATCAACCACATTAGCCTTAAGCTTTTCCACTTTGGCTGCATTCTCAAAATAGGTCAAAGCAGATTTAACATGTGGCTCCAACCAACTCAAATCATCAAATCTAATCTCAGCTTCATCCCATAAATCTTGTAACTCCATACAAGCATCATCACTCTTCATGTCCTTCACTTTCTTAGTCTTTAGAAAATGCAAGAGTTTCCCTAATGTTGTGAATGAAAGTTGATTGAACCTTTGGCTCCTTTTTCTCTTTCTATGGCTTTCAATAAGAGAAGGGTACTTTGAACATGATTTCTCTAGTAGTTGAACATAGTCTTTCTCCATTTTGCATAATCCCCTGAAATCCAAAAATAAAGCTGTGGACTTCATAACTGAACATGGGTGATTTTGATCATGATCAAGTCCTAAACCATTGACAGAAACCTCAGCAACAACAATGCAAGTGCCGTTTACAAGAAGCCCGTTTTTGCGGTTAAGAACTAGTTCTGAATGTACTTTGAAGTAAACAGGTTCAACTCCTTTTTTGAGCCGATGAATATTGATATTCTCACTCTCTGGCAAAATCACAAATCATAGTCAAAATAAAGTTTGATAAGAAAAAATGCCGCTAAATGATTAATCAAAAGGACAAAGGATATCCATCAAAGAATATAATGATACCATTTATTATTGTGGATTTGCCTTGAAGCTGATCAACTAAAGAGAGCTTGAAGTTAAGAGATCTCCATCCAACAATGTCCACACCGTACAATCGATCTACCAATAAGCCTCGGAAAATAATGTCGGTGACACTTGGATGTATAGCTATCTGCCTAAAAGAATCCAAAGTTCACAGAATTTATATAACTAAGTAAACATGTAAAATCACTCATATTCGTTCGTCCATTATTATATTGTAAGCAGTTAAAGTTTTCAACTTTTTGTGGATTCAAGGTCCAGAATTTTTTGACAAATCGAAAACATTAGAAACAAAATCAAATGAAATTAAAAGTTAAAAGTAATATTTTGAAAAAATGAGAAATGGTTAGAAGAAAAAGCTATCGTTGTAAGTACATACCAGGAATAGGGGCCGACGAAGAAGGTGTCGGAGTAGAAGAATCTGGCACTAGAAAAGAAGTTGTTAATGGTCCATGTGAACTTGCTAGTTGTTAAAACCTTTACTTCTTGTTGCTCCTTTTCCATTCTCCTTCCAAACAATCTTCTCTTTTTCTTCTTCTGCACCTTGCTGTGGCTTCTGCTTCAGAAAGATCAGGTCTTTTGAATTCTGAAATGAAGATTGAAAAGGTTAGGCGAGTCAAAGTGAGTCTCATCTTCCTTCTTCCATCATCTTGGTGCATGTGAGACACGTGGCCAACCAGGCTAAAATCAAACGGTGCGTGTTGGCCACCAAAAATCAGACTCTACAATTTCCTATTTTCCTTGCATCCATTTAAAAACTAATCAGCAACCGTTAGTGAATTTTTTTTTCTAATATTAAATTATTAAGAGTGAATTTTTTAAAAAATAACCTAAATTATGTGTTATATATTTATATGTTGTCGTGGACTTTTACAAAATATTTTTATAATTGAATTTTGTTATAAAACACTTTTTATAATTAAAAATATTTTTTCACAAAACGTCAAGTAACGTTTTGTACTGCTACTATTATAATAATATAAAATATTAAAATAGTTAAATATTTTTGTATTTATATTAAAATTATTTATATTTAAAAAAAATTAGCTACTGTTAGTCGCATTTTTTCCTTTGATTTTCTGATAAAAATTAATGAAACATTAGTTAAACATATAATAAAAAATATTTTAATATTTTTAATATATTAAATATATTGAAAACATAAAAAATTTATTTTTATAATAAATAATATTAAAATTCTTTTTTTATGATATGGTTAACCAATATCGTGATGACACAAGATAGAAAAATCCTTTTAAAAAAGGTCTTCAACTTGAAAAATTAAACAAAAAAATAACTTTTTATGAAAGTTAGTTTTCATTTTATTGAATTATATATACAAACATAATTCAAGTTGTAAAGTTAATTTTTTAATAAAAAATCAAATACACCTTTAGTCATAGTTTTCATAACTGAATGAAAAAAATAATTAACCCGATTATACAATTAGATTACTGGGTTACTAAGTTAATGATCAGTAAGTCGCTGATTCACTCAGTTAATCCGGTCATAATTAAATAAAAATATAAAATTATAAAAATAAAATTAAAAATTAAAAGTTAAAATACATATTTTTACAAATATATTAATAACAATTAAGTATCAAGTATCAATTCTTATATATAATTTATGACACAAAAGAGATAATAAATTAGTTATTAGTACAAAATATTTTCTTAATTTATCAAATTTAATATCCATGTGAATCCATATTTAAAAAGATAAAAGTAAAAATAAAATTCGTTCGAGGTTTACTATATAATTATCTTTTGTCAAATATAGTAATAAAAAACATGTTCTTAAGGTGTTAAAGAAGAGGTGGTTGCATTCACAACGTGCCTTGTTCAAACCTTGCATCCAATATTTTTTTGTTAAATTTGAAGTGGGCATCGGAACTCTTTCGATGGTTCGGCGGCACGCTGGTGCATTATAGACTCGGTCAACTGCAAGTCCAATCAAAATCACCAACTGAACAATCAGATTAACAGTTCACCGATTTTTCGATCGAATTGGCTGGTTCGATTAGATTTTAATAACCAGGACTTTAGTTACTATCGGTTTAGACTTATTCTTATCCTTTTATTATTGAGCACGGAGTGCTGGGTTACATTCTCTATGTTTTTAAATATTAGATTTAATTATTTTGTTGGATTTTATACTTTCATCAAAGTTTTAATTACGTCTCTACATTTTTTTCTTTCAATTGGGTCCTTAAGCCAATATTTTTTTTCAATTAAGTCCCTCATAATAGTGAACGTTACAAAAAACGTTAAAAAAGAGTACATTAATCATTATATCCTTCGTTCAATGGAAAGCATTTTTGTTTTTGTGGCAAGGCAGTTATTGTCATGTCTTATTCGACAGTGACAAGTCATGGAAGGAGAAAAGACGTCAAAATATAACTTTTTTGAGTGGGTTGATAACCAAGAAGACTAGAAGAGTGTATAGTTGAAGCAAAAGGAACGAAGGGTTTGTTATTTTTATGGAAATATTCTCATTCTTTAGAGTTCAAGTATATCAAAAAATCTGAATATAAGATTTATTTCTTGTCCTAACATGTGATGCAAGTTTTTTCAGTGAATTGATAAAGAAAATTTTTTTTTCCAGAAATGAAGAATTAATAAATTCACAACAAGATTTTGACATGATTAAAAAGTTGGAGGTACACGGAAAAAAAAGATGGATAGATTATATGTGTGGAGCTAAAGAGATTAAATGTGAAAATTAGACAAATAGATATTTGTGTGGATAGGTTGTGTAGCAAGATGAGTTATGTTCAAGAGCAACTTGGCAGCATGAAAGACACTATAAAAAAGTAAATATAATGCAAATTATGTTATATTATCTTTTGGTGTTTTGACTTTTGATTGCTGCTGTGTTATATGAAAGGGTGTAGGGATTATGGCTTTACTGAGTATTTCTGGGTATGGGCGCTCAAATTCAAATTGATTTAAATTAAACCGTTTATCCAATCTAATTCAAATTAAAAATCGATTAAAATGACACTAATTTGAATTTGATTGGATTATAATTTTTGCAAATTGCTGGATCGAATCGGATTTTAGATTTATTTTTCATAATCGATGCAATCTAATTCAAACTGCACAATGTGCTATGATGTTATTATTTTATTATTATATTTACAATCATACTTATAACATGTTCAATTTGTTATATATTTTATTTTATTCATGTATTATTATTATTTAATAAATATTGTATGTTCAAAATGTTATTTATTTATTTATTTTAACAAACCTATAATTTTATTTCTATTGTTATGTTATCGTTGGTTTTTAAAATATTGTTGAGACTTATTATGTCATTGTTGGTTATTTAAAATTTGATGTTGAAACTTGTTATTATA
>NC_029773.3:90863060-90865463 GCF_000817695.3 Arachis duranensis | reverse complement strand
GTTATTAATTAATTTTAGTAATCTACTTTTTTCAATAAATCAAACATATATATTCAATGTGACCATAAATAACTTAATAATATTTAGACCCACCAACAAAGTTTTATATGTTGTTTTACTGTTAAGTAAGAACATATCAAAATTATCTCAAAATAAATAAGAAATTATTAGAGAATTCTAATGCATAAAATTCTCTAATAAACAATAAATAATATAAATCTACTAAAAAACAACTCAACACTTTATTTTCTTTGATGCCTGCAAAACATATACGTGAAATAATATTATATCAATGTTAGTATATAATTTTACAATTATCGACCGTATTTACTATACATGACTCATTCCTAAAAGTTATTCTATACACGTGTGCAATCGGAAGATAAATTACTGGACTTTATTTTACTTTTCTAAATTATTATAATTATGCATTATTCATTAAATGCTAATTGTAATATTGTAATATAATTATAATAAATATATTTTTCTAAAATAAATTTAGAAGAGAGAATAGTACTTTCATTTTGGAGGAAAAATGAATTCATGAGGAATTGACACTTCACTTTTATTAGTTGATAATGTATCAAATATTGATTTTATATAATTATAATAAAAATATTTCTCTAAATTAGTATAATCATGCATTATTCGTTAAATGTTAATTGTAATATAATTATAATAAATATATTTTTCTAAAATAAATTTAGAAAAGAAAATAATGATTTTATTTTAGAGAAAAAATAAATTCATGAGGAATTAACACTTCACTTTTATTAATTGGAGAAAAAATCTAGGTTTAGTATATTTTGTCATTATTATACATTTTTCTCTAATCATATATCCACTGTTTTCTTTTTGTTTTAGCATTTTGAACTTGGGTTAAACTTCTATTATATGATAGAATTAATATGAGTATATTTTATTATTAAATAAACAAAGTTAATATAAAATAAAATCATACATAAAAAAAAGCAAAGAAAATAAAATTAAAATAGCAAAAGTGATAAAAAGATTATTTTTATAATTTTGTTTTGTCATTTTTATGTATAGAAGATTAGAAAATAATAAACTTTTGACTAAATTAATTTTGTATTTGTTGTATTCAAATTAAACAAGTAATAAGTTATATTATTTCAATTTATTCCTTAAATTTATATATCATAAAAATCAAATCAATTTACATAATTTTAAATTGAGTGATACTTAAATATCTAATCAAATAAGTTAGTTGATATAATTAATGCATCATAATGAATTGTATTTAATGAGTTAAACAAAATAAATTAAGAAATACTCTCAGAAACATACTACGATTGACTCTATCATTAAATGTAAAAAATCAATTTTTATATAATAGAATCGATAATATAATAGACGGCGAGAAAGAGAAAGATAAACATTTTAGATCCTAGGTTGTTTCATTTAGATGTTGTAATGTGGGTATCATATTATTTTATTTATTCTACCATATGGACCTTTTTGCAACTTTATTTCAGTATCAATAGAATTTCACTACCTTTTAGTAATAAATTAAAATCCAAAATAAAATTAAAAAAAAGGTAAAGAATATAAAATTATTGATTGAAATTTTTTTTATTATAACAGGTATTTTTATTTAATATACCAACATCATATAAAATTAATCGTAAAAAAATATAAAATATAAATAAATATACAGAATTAAAAGATAAAATTATATTTGTTATCTCATTTTTTGATATAATGAATTATAATTAATTAATTGGTATAAATTATAATAAATTATATGATATTTAAAAAGAAAATAAAATGAATAAAAAATAAAAAGAAATAGAAGAATAGAAGACTATAATAAAATAAATTGAATGAATTTTTTTTCTTTTTACAAATTTTATATTACATCTGCTTCAATAATAATAAATAAAAATACATTAACTTAATATCTAAGAAAAATGATGAGATAAAATCATAACACAATTCTAAAATAAAAGCATAAATTAAACCATAATATCATTGTACAACACAAATTAAAAATAATTTCACACTACAATATACCACACAAATAGGTAAATGACTTAAACTTAATTACGAATTTTTTATTTATTTATGCAAACATGATAATACCATGGTCTATAAATGCTTAATGGATAACATATCATATATTGCTCTAAATGATGAGCACGGGAGTTGAAGAGTGTGTGCTGATTTGTATCCATGATAGTTACCTTCTTGTGACGACGTCTCATAGGAAGAAAAAGAATTGTTGTAAAAGCTACCCAATGAAAGAGTAATTGGTAAATGAATAATGTTTTCTTCTAACATATATGATTTTTTATAGTGGTAAAATAAAAATGAAATGAATAAAATTTTGTATTTTTATATTAGAAATAGAATTTGATATTTATCCTAATAAAATTAAATAAC
>NC_029773.3:90839493-90859448 GCF_000817695.3 Arachis duranensis | reverse complement strand
GAAGATATGTTGCTAAATTAGTATAATTATATATTATTTATTTAGCAGTAATTATAATATAATTATATTAAAGATCTTTTTTATAAAATAATTTAGAAAAATTATTTGATATACGTGAATCGGATAACAAATATTTTTTTTTATTGTTATTACTATTATTGATATTATTATTATCATTAAAATTATTAAAAGTATTTTTAATTGATAATTGATAAGTAGTTTAATAGTGCATTAAATATTGATTTGATATAATTATAATGAAGATATGTTGCTAAATTAGTATAATTATATATTATTCATTTAGTATTAATTACAATATAATTACAATAAAATAATTTAGAATAGAAAAAAATTTTTATTCGTTTTGGAGGGAAAACGGAGGCATGAGAGATCGACACGTCACCTTTAGTAGCTGAGGGAAAACCCAGTTTTAGTATATTAAGTAGATTTAATTTTTTTAATTTAGAAAATCGCAAATCCAATCCAAACCGCTTGAAATTAGATCGGATCGGATTGGATTCTTATTAAAAAAATTTAATCCAAACCATACCACAAGTAAAATTAATGTTCGGATTAGATGAATTTTTTTAATCAAAACCGATCTAAGTCGCCCTGTTAACACCCCTATTTCTGGGTATAATGAAAATGTAATAGTTTATGAAATTAAAAATATGAATGCAATGAAAATATATTTTTTGTTAATTAATTTTGTCTAATGAATATTATTTTTTTTGCTGTTTAATATGTATGAAAAATATGATACAGATGAAAAAAAATCACAACAAATTATGCATTGAATTATGGACAGAGGTATATAGAAAGTATTTTTGCATTATATATTCAAAGTCATCTAGATAATCACAAAATAAATGGTCGACCAACTCATATTAGTAATCCACTTATATAAGAAGACAACATAAAAAATGATCTATATCATAAACAAATTAAAACAATGTCACATCACATATCATAATATAATCTAAAAATCTTACACAGCAACATCACATATAAAAAAGAAACCTTAGATAGTTTGAAGCCTCAATCAAGTAAATGTGAGGTCTATATGTTCAGATGGCTGAGTTGTTGTCCTTCTAATTCTTTACTTGAATCTTTCACTCCTTTTCACACCAAATTTTTTTGTCTTAGACAAAGACTGAGATGCTAGTACAACTGGAATAGATGGCTGAAATGGTATTATAGTGATAGGAACTGAGTGAGATGATGTTATAGGAGTGTTCGGTGGCTGATAAAGTGGGCCAGTGATGAGAACTGACTGAGATGGTTATGCAATGGTGTTTGATGGCTGAAATGGTGATACAGAAGTATTCGGTGGCTAAAATGGTAATGCAGTGATGAAAGATGGCTGAGATAGTGGTACAATGATATTTGATAGTTGAGATGGTAATACAGTGGTGATCCACAATAATATTCATAAGTTAGAAATGTTTATACAAGTTATTTACACCCTCAAATAAACATGATACGGTTCTGCTACGTTACCAACAACATATTTGCCAACTTCTGCCAACTCTTATTTATAATTGTGTTTTATGAAAGTGTGTTTGTGGATGTGTCTAATAAAAATATCTTTTTTATAACTGTGTTTAATAGAAGTGTCTTTATAGATATATTTTCTGGATGTGTCTCTTTATATATGTATTTAAAATATATTAATTATTAGACACATCTACGAACACACTTCCATGAAACACAAATATAAATAAGAGTTGGCAGAAATTGACGGATAATATGTTGGTACCCTATACTTTTCCAACATGATATTATATTATTATCAATATATATTAATACACTACCTATCTACATAGTTGAATGATGAGAGCATGAAGATGGGATAGATGGTTATGGATGATAACATTCAATCATATACCTTTTGTTTCTGTCATTTTGTCATTAATCCGATTAATTAGGGACAACTTGAATCTTGCATTTCGGATCCACCTATCAGGAAGATGAGCAGAATTCCCAGCATCCAAATAAATTGACAAACATTCACATTCTTTTTCCTCATTCTCAAATGGATATAAAACTATCCTCCTAAACATGATTTAAAAAAAAAAGTATAATTAAAGAATTCTAAAATTAAAGTAGGATTAAATTCAATTGCAAGCAGTCAAGCACCGTACCATGGATAAGAGCCAGTGAGCAAAGTCTGAGTTCAGTTCAGAGAAGTTGTTGATGCCCATATGAACTTCACAATTGTTTCCACAGTTACTTTTTGATATTCCATTTCTAGATCAAGAAAACACTTAGGTTGAGAATTATACACACGGCGTTATCTTGATTTATTTATGTGATTGGAACAAGAAACTACTAACATGAAAGTTGAAAATAAACTTCTTTTGTTTTTTTCAATTTTTTTTCTTGTTATAAACATCCTTGTTAGCTAACTCTTTTTTCAATACAAAACTTTTCTTGTTACTTTAATTAATGGCTCAATTCCTTTTAGATAAGAAAAATATTAGATTACCAATATACTTTATTATTTTTAGTCAGTAATTAATTAATAATATTTGATAATTTATCCAAATTGGTTTCTAAATAATTCTAAAGTAGACGATTTGGTTTCTAATAAAATTTAATTATATAGTTGATCTTCAACCTTTTCTAATGTTAGACGAATTGGTCTTTTTGACACCATTCCGTTTAGTACTGACAAAACAATCTGATGTATCGTCAATAGGTAATTTTGTTAGTCTCACATAAAAAAAATAAGGAAGAGTGAGGATTTTATAATACGAGAGACCCATTAACTTGATACTCTAAAGTTTTGAATTGGATGTGGTGTCTTCTTATCTTATATTCTTTCATTTGATTCCTCCCCGAGTCTTTCCCAGTGGTCGAGAACTCTCTACGGTTAGCCTAACAAGTGGTATCAGAGCCAATGATTAACCGATTTAGTTTTAAGGAGTATTTAAGATGAAGTATCGAAAGTGGATAGCGTATCCCGCAGTGTTTTGCGGCAATATAAACATAAACAATGCAAATATAATCGCAACAATACAAATATATCTTTCTATAATTGACAAAAGCAGAATACTAGACAATAGAATTATTATAAAATCCTAGAGACATCAGTGTTCTGAATTTTGTTTACAGAATGATAGAAATTTAACTAATAAGATCTTTATATATAATCTTAATCTTAATTGGGTTTAGGTATTAAACTACTCTTCTACATTAGCCCATGACAACAATAAAGAAGTTTTGTGGGCAGTTTAATATTAGGGTATTCCATATCCTAGTTGATCATCCAAATCTATTTCTAGAAAACCTTCTTCATCCATTGCCAATTCTTTCTTTGTTGTTTCAATAACAACATCTATATCAATTGTCTCTGCTTTCAGGGTCTTAACTTTTTCTTCCAAATCAACCACATTAGCCTTAAGCTTTTCCACCTTGGCTGCATTCTCAAAATAGCCCAAAGCAGATTTAACATGTGGCTCCAACCAACTCAAATCATCAAATCTAATCTCAGCTTCATCCCATAAATCTTGTAACTCCATACAAGCATCATCACATTTCATGTCCTTCACTTTCTTAGTCTTTAGAAAATGCAAGAGTTTCCCTAATGTTGTGAATGAAAGTTGATTGAACCTTTGGCTCCGTTTTCTCTTTCTATGGCTTTCAATAAGAGAAGGGTACTTTGAACATGATTTCTCTAGTAGTTGAACATAGTCTTTCTCTATTTTGCATAATCCCATGAAATCCAAAAATAAAGCTGTGGACTTCATAACTGAACATGGGTGATTTTGATCATGATCAAGTCCTAAACCATTGACAGAAATCTCAGCAACAACAATTACCGTGTCGTTTAACAGAAGCCCGTTTTTGCTGTTAAAAAGTAGCTCTGAATGTACTTTGAAGGAAACAGCTTCAACTCCTTTGTTGAGCCGATGAATATTGATATTCTCCCTCTCTGGCAAAATCACAAATCATAGGTCAAAATAAAGTTTCATAAGAAAAAATGCCGTTAGATGATTTATGAAAAGGAAAAAGGAATAATAATTATATAAATGTGACATGTAATGAATATAGTATATCCATCAAAGAATATAATGAAACCTTTTATTATCGTGGATTTGCCTTGAAGCTGATCAACTAAAGAGAGCTTGAAGTTAAGAGATCTCCATCCAACAATGTCCACACCATACAATCGATCTACCAATAAGCCTCGGAAAATATTGTTGGTGACACTTGGAAGTATAGCTATCTGCCTAAAAGAATCCAAAGGTAACAGAATTTATATAACTAAGTAAACATGCAAAATCACTCATATTCGTTCGTCCATTATTAAATTGTAAGCAGTTAAAGTTTTCAACTTTGTAATATTTTTGACAAATCCAAAACATTAGAAACAAAATGAAATGAAATAAAAAGTTAAAAGTAATATTTTGAAAGAATGAGAAATGGTTAGAAGAAAAAGGTATCGTTGTAAGTACACATACCAGGAATAGGGGCCGACGAAGAAGGTGTGGGAGTAGTAGTGATTGAAGAACTTACTAGAGAAGTTGTTAATGGTCCATGTGAACTTGCCACTTGTTAAAGTTAAAACCTTTTTTTCTTGTTGCTCCTTTTCCATTCTCCTTCCACCCGCCAAGTATTAGTGAAACCCCAAAGGCCCAAAGTATTCAACACAATGCTCAGGGAAAGTATTAATATAGACAAATTTCTACTTATATATCAGCAAATATTTCAAGAAAAAATAGAAATAAGATATATAAAAAAAAAAACTTACCAACAATCTCCTCTTTTTCTTCTTCTTCTTCACCTTGGTGGGTTCTGCTTCAGAAAGCTCAAGCTTGCCGAACAATGTGCGTGTCTTTTGAATTCTGAAATGAAGATTGAAGTGGGATGGGAGTCTAAGGAGTCTCATCTTCCATAATCTCGGTGTGACACGTGGCCAACCATGCAAAGATCACACGGTGCGTCTTGACCACCAGAAATCGGATTGTACAATTTCCATTTCCTCCAAGACACGCCACCGTATGCTTGTATTACTTTTTTTTTTTAGTTATTTTTTCAAATATTATACTTTTATACACATTTATTTTCTTAGGTACGGAGGAACTATGTTTCTTAATTAATTCTATGTTTCTTAATTAATTCTCATGTTCAATAGAAACAGTGGATGAAAAATGTGATATAAAGCATGTATTATAACATTATAATATTAGAGTATAATGAGGGTTAATTAATAACAAGATATATTATACTATCCTACAGTATTTCACATGCTGGTTCGTCATTGATATCTCTAATTAGTAATTACAAAACCTGGCCTTCTCCCTCTTTCACTAAAATCCTCAGCAACAATTATGCACGTGTAACATAAGAAACACTTAACTAGAAATTGATTAATGAAACTGTTAGTTTAATGAAACCAATACAAAGTTATCATAAGTTAATGCCATTAAAAAAAATTAATTAATTAAAGAAGATAATTTTGAATGACATAACATCAGAAGAAACTATCAAATAGCAATGCAAGTTTGGTTTAATTTCATTAGAAAACATACATTAGAAGCTGGAAATTAATGACAATGTTAACATTTCCTATTCAACCAAGAAAAAAGTCCATCATTTATTTGTATCATCTTATATATTATAGATAGGGTATTCCATGACTTAATTCGTCATTCAAATCTTTCTTCACAAAGCCTTTTTCAGCAATTGCCAATTCCATTTTTGCCCCTTCAAGATCATCCTTTGCAGCAGCCACATTTGCTTTCAAGCTCTCAACCCTATCCTCAAGATCAACAACAGAACCCTTCAGCTTTGTCACCATCTCTTCTTTCACCTTATAAACTTTTATACGCAGTGCAGATTTAACATGAGGCTCAAGCCATGTCAAATCATCAAATCTAACTATCTCAACTTCATCCCATAAATCTTGAAGCTCTTTACAAGCAGCATCATCATTCATCATATCCTTAACTTTCTTAGTCTTGAGAAAATGAAGTACTCTTCCTAAAGCTGTGAATCCTAGTTCAATGAACCTTTGGCTCCTATTTCTTTTTAGAAGGCCTTCAATAAGTGAAGGATGCTTTGAACATGCTTTCTCTAGCAATTCAACATAATCTTTTTCAATTTTTGCTACACCCTTGAAATCTATTAACTCTCTACCAATTGAGGCATTGTTGTTGAGAGAAACTTCGGCAACAATGATGCATGTGTCGTTTACAAGAAACCCATTTTTGGAGTCACGAAATTTGTCTATGTCCATTAATATCTCCAATAAAATACAACCACATTCAACAGTGTGTTTGTGGAAACCCTCATACAAACTATCTGGAAAAATAACAAAACAAATTAAAGGTAAGAAGTTCTTTTGAATAGAATTATTATTACCACGCAAGGTGTAATGTAAATGGAATGATGATGGTGGGAAAACGGAAATTAAATATTTGATAATAAAAAAGAATTAGTCAAAAAATAGCAAGAATTTTTTTTTATTTAACGTTGATTAATTATTATAACAATTAATTGTTTTAATAATTGATAAATATTAAATAAAAAAAGTTTTAACTTTTCTTTTGTTTTCCTAATATTATCATACGAAAAATGGAATATGTCAGGTGCTATATATTACATATGGATTTTGTTTAGGTGACACTTTTAGTATTTATAATGAAAAAAGAATAGTAAGATCGTGGTCCGAGTATCAATATTTGATCCATGCATGATTCTACAATAATAATCCTAGAGAAAAGAATAAGCTGAATTTTTTTAAAGTTAATTAGACAGCTGAACAATAATTCTAAGGAAGTCTAGATCACAAATAATATGAAATTAATCTTTTATATGACCCTTAATAATATTATTAATACATAAAGAATCTACATAGTTAAATGAAGATGGAATGAAAATGGGATGGGTGGTTAATATAATGGATGATAATATTCGTTATACCTGTTATTGTCATTTTGTCATCAACCTGATTAATCAAAAACAACTTTAAACTTGCATATCGGTTCCAGTAATCAGGAAGATTAGCAGAATGGCCAGCATCCAAACAAATTTCCAAATTGCATTCGTCTTCATCCTCGTCATTTTCTCCTTCTGGATAAAAAACTAATATCCTCCTAAACAAGATAAAAAAATAAAAGTAATTGAGAAAAATTAAAATAACCCGAAAATTAAAGTAGGAGCTAATTCAATGATGGAAAGCAACGTACGAACCATGGATGAGAGCCAGCGAAGAATGTGTCAGATTTGAGCATCTTGCAGTTGAATTCAGAGAAGTTATTGATGGTCCAAGTGAACTTCACAATTGTTTCCACCGTTGCTTTTTGATCCTCCATTTCATTAAATCAAGTAAGTAAAGATACTGAGACAATATATATGATGTGAGTGTAAAACTTGAAACTTGATCTATTTATGTGAGTGGAACAGGCTAAGCTGAGTAACATAAACTTGAAACGTAAAGTTTTTAATTTTTACGATTTAGGAAAGTGACATGTGATAAAGTTATCAATTAAAAATTTTTTTATAAAAAATAATGTAAAATTCAAATTTTTAATATATTTATTAAGATAAATTATTTAAAAGTTTTTATTATTAGCTAACTTATTAATTTGTGCTTTTAGGATACATGTTAATTAAACCCTAATTTTTAGTAGCTAAACTCTTTATTCGATGCAAAACTTTTCTTGTTCCTTTAAATTAATGGCGCAATGCCTTTGAGATAAGAGTAAAGCTAGGGAACCAAGCCAAAACCTAGCCAAAAACCTTTGGATGAATTCAAAATCTCTACGAGTTAATATATATGGATGTTTCTTCTACTAAGTATCAGAATGTTTCTTTTTCATACTAAATGGATGTTCTTTTATATATTTCATATTAAATAAATATTTTTTTGGTGCTAGACCTGTGTAGAAGCCCCACCTCTGAGAAGGCTACGCTGGTGGCTACTGCACCCAACACACAGCAAGAGGGTCTTGACCAGCTGGAGGACCATGTGCTGCACAATCTTGATTGGGACTCCATCATGAAAGACCTTGGATTCCACGAAGACTCAACCCACCCTTGTTCAAGACCACCCTCCCTAATGTCCCTGACTTCTCTACTTCCTTCGATCCACACTTCAAATTTTCAGACATCCAAACCATATCCTACAGCGATGAATTGCATCACCAAGGGGAAGAGAAACCTTGAATCGGGCTTCACTAAAAAGAAGCTGAATTTTGAATCGGGCTTGATGAGATGTTCCGTGATTCCAGGAGTGGATTTTGGGTTGTTGCAACTTGTTAGTGAAGGGGTGATTTCAAAACTGATAGGTAATTAATAACAAATATTAAAAATTAAATAAAATTAAATTAATTAAGCATAATGTGGTTTTGTTTATTTTTTGGCTGATCCCCTTTTGGTTCCACATATTTTTCCTTGAGATAAACCATTATTAATAGCCACTCCCGCTGATTGTTTCGAAGTACTTGATTATAGTTTTTTTTTTTTAAATATTATTTTCAATTTTTCATTGCATCGCATTTAATTTACTGCCTTAAAAATTAATTAAATTTAACTTAACTTAATTTTACTATAAATAAAGATTTGTATTCTTAAATTAATTAATTAACTTAGTTTTACTGCCTTAAACCCTTCTTAAGAACAATAAAAGTCTGATTATTATTTGGGAATAAAAAAAAGACACACATGCATGAAATGACCTTTTTGTTTTATAATAAATTGAAAATTTGTAATCAATAAAAGTGGCTAATAATTAAGTAGAGTAATTTTCTCGGTTCAAAACTTAAATCTTAATCATCGTCCATGCATTGGAAACTACACTATAGCATTACTTGTGAATTGTGATTAATTAATTATTGATCTATACATATTCCTACCCAATCAGTCATTGAACATTGGAAATATATAGGTCAATAATCCTGAATTGGGTCAAATTCAAAGTTTAAAGTTTGAACTCTATACTAGCTAGCTACTTCAATATAACAACATAATAATTAATAATTACAATTATTGAAAGAGATTAGAAGTTTTTTCCCGTCACACTTCAAAAGTAAGGATAGTAAGTAATAACGAAAAAGATCATTATATAAAGAGATTAGAACGTTTTTCGAAGAGGCTATGACTTATGAACGTCGTGATACCATTCTGACGTGATAATTTCTACCTTTATTATTAGATGGTTTATCAAAAGTATTAATAAATCATAAAAAAAAACATAGATAGACAATAAAAATATTAAACAATATAAACAATAGATATATCAAATATTTAATTTACTAAAAATATTCATTAAGTGTGCAAATAGTTATTCTAATATTAAGATTTAAGAGGTAATTTAGAGTGGAGTATTTTTTTACTAAGTCAATTCTAAAATTCATTGTTTACATTATTTAAAAAGTTATTATATAACTAACAAACCCAAAAAAAGATTCACTGTGATTTGGAATGAATTCAATTTAATAATAAATTTTTTTTCAAAGATAATAGTTTAAAGCATAAAGACGTAAAGGTAAATTGGAGTCTCTCAAAAAAGATATGAATAAAAGATAAACACCAACAAAAAAAAGTTAAAATTAGACAAGAGACCTAATTCTTCTCGATTAGAGAAGTTCAATAAATTTAATTGTTAACAAAAGTTTGTATTTTTTTAATTCGTTTCTTCCCAATATGACACTACTTTATTAGTTAACAAAAAATCATTACTAAAAATCTCGAGTTAAAAAATAATATAAACGATTGTTCAAAAAAAATTAAACTCGATCGAATAGTCAATCTCGCTTGGGAACTAATTTTGACGGTAGCTAGCTAACTAATTCAGAGGTCATAGCCAAAAAGTTAAAAAATACACCACTAGAAAAAAAAAACCTCTCATTATTCGAATTTTAAAATTAAAAATAAAAAATTATATTTTAATAGTTGACTTTAAATTGACTATATCCTAATTGATTTTTTAGATTTAATTTTAATAAAAAATTAAAAAAAAGTTAAGTCAATTACAACTTTAAAAATTATTTTGAGCCCAACTATAAATCTTGGGGCTAAATTGAAGATAAACTCAAAAATTGAAAAGACAAAAACAATGAACCTATAGAGGTCAAAAATTGAAAAGATAAAAAACCATGAAACCTATAGAATGTGGTACATAAGTAAGAAATTAAAGAATAAATGAAAAATATAGTTCGGAAAGACAAAATCACAATAAGAAAACGATGAAATTAAATAGCAAATCGTTTAATTTCATTAGAAGAACATACATTAGAAGCTAGAAATAACAATGTTGTAATTTCATTTCAACCAACATAGTAAGCCAAAAAATCAAGCCTATAATTTATATCATAAATTACAGATAGGATATTCCATGAGCTAATGCATCATTCAAATCTCTCTTATCGAAGTCTTTTTCAGCAATTTTCAATTCCCTTTTTGCGCTCTTAACCCTGTCTTCAAGATCAACCACATTTCCTTTCAGCTTTGTCACCATCTGTTCTTTCACCATATAAACTTTCATACTCAGTGCAGATTTAACATGAGGCTCCAGCCATGTCAAATCATCAAATCTAACTGTCTCAACTTCATCCCATAAACCTTGAAGCTCTTTACAAGCAGCATCATCATTCAACATATCCTTAACTTTCTTAGTCTTGAGAAAATGAAGCACTCTTCCTAAAGCTGTGAATCCCTGTTCAATGAATCTTTGACTCCTATTTCTTTTTAGAAGGCTTTCAATAAGTGAAGGGTGCTTTAAACATGCTTTCTCTAGCAATTCAACGTAATCTTTTTCAATTTTTGCTACACCCTTGAAATCTATTAACTCTTTAATACATGAGGCATTGGTGTTGAGAGAAACTTCGGCAACAATTATGCATGTATCGTTTACAAGAAACCCACTTTTGCGGTCACAAAATTCGTCTGTGTCCATTAATATCATCGGTAAACGACGTTCGTGGAAATCCTCAAACAAACTATCTGGAAAAATGACAAAACAATTTTAAGGTAGGAAATCCTTTTGAATGGAATTATTATTAATTACCACGCCAAGGTGGAATGTAAATGGAATGATGTCAAAAATGGTATATAAGGTGCTATTATATATGGATTTGTTTAGTCAAATGTGAATTAGGAAAACATAAAAAATAAAACTGCTAACAAGGAATGCTAGGAGGCCAGTAACTTTTGTGATATGTAGCCATCAAATAGCGGATCACTTTTTTTTGTTGGTTACATGATGGCTAGAATTTAACAAAGTTACTGGTCCATAGACCTTTCCTATTTTAAATTATCTTAATAGTTTGTCTATCTATAAAAAATTTTAGTGGGTAAAGACATCTTTAAAGATTATAAAATTTATATAATTATTATTTTAACATATGATAATAACAGTGAATATAAAATTATCATGAAAATATAAGTTAAATAATATATATAATGACCATTGTATTAAAGCCACTAAAAATGAATTTTGCCGCAATGTGATAGTCGGAAGACCAATATTTGATCCATGCATGATTCCACAACAATAATCCTAGAGTAAAGAATAACCGGAATTTTTTCTAAGTTATTATTTACACGGCTGCTGAAACATAATACTAAGGAAGTCAAGATAAAAAAAATATATAAAATTAATCATTTTTTTTTTAATCTATAACATTAGCTTAAATTTTTTATTTTATGTAATTAATTTGTTGAAAAAAAGTCTACATAGTAAAATAATGATGGAATAAAAATGGGATATATAGGTGGTTAATTATATTTGGATGATAATATTCGTTATACCTGTTTTTGTCATTTTGTCATCAGCCTGATTAATCAAAGACAACTTTAAACTTGCATATTGGTTCCAGTTAGTATTAGAATTCCCAACAAGCAAACAAATTTCAACGACATCATCATCATAGTCGTCTGGACAAAAATCTATCCTCCTAAACAAGATAAAAAAATAAAAGCAATTGAGAAAAATTAAAATAACCCCAAAATTAAAGTAGGAACTAATTCAATATTTGCAAGCAACGTACCAGGTATGAGAGCCAGCGAAGAATGTCTCAGACTCGGAGTGAATATCCTGATATCTCTGAGCAAGGAAGTTGTTGATGGTCCAAGTGAACTTCACAATTGTTTCCACCATTCCTTTTTGATCCTCCATTTCCATTTCCATTTCCACAATTGTAAGTAAAGATACTGAGACAATTTGAGCCTAAATATACTTGAAACTTGATCTATTTATGTGAGTGGAACAGGCTAAGCTGCGTAACTTGAAACTTGAAACGTAACGGTTTTCACTCTTTTTCAATACAAAACTTTTCTTGTTCCTTTCAATTAATGGCTCAATGCCTTTTAGATAAACCATTATTATTAGAGATCAATAATAGTCATTTCCGTTGATTTTTTAAAAGTACTTGTCAATTAATTATAGTTTTTTTTATATTATTTCTAATTTTTCGTTGCATCTCATTTAATTTGCCTCTAAAAATTAATTTAACTTAATTTTACTATAAAGATTTGTATTCTTAAATTAATTAATTAACTTAATTTTACGGTCTTAAACCCTTTATAAAAACAATAAAAGTTTGATTATTATTATTATTATTATTTGGGAATAAAAAAGGCACACATGCATGCATGAGTACATGAAGAAATGACCTTTTTGTTTTATAATAAATTGAAAATTTGTAATCAATAGAAGTGGTTAATAATTAAGTAGAGTAATTTTCTTGTGGTTCAAAATTGAGATCTTAATCATCCTCCATGCATTGGAAACTAACTACAGCACTACTTGTGAATTGTGATTAATTAATTATTAATCTATACAAATTCCTATCCAACCAGCAGTCATTGAACATTGGAAATATATAGGTCAAATGTATTGGAAGAATAATCCAGAAATAGGTCAAATTCAATGTTTAAAGTTTGAACTCAATACTAGCTAGCTACTTCAATATAACAACATATTAATTAATAATAACAATTGAAAGGGAATAAAGAAATTAAACCCCATGTTATTATAGTTGTGAATTTCGAAGAGGCTATGACTTATGAACGTCTTTAATACCATTTTGGCACAAGTTTGCGACATGCGAGAAATTCACTGTGATTTCGAATGCATTCAATTCAATACATTGAAATTCCAATTATTTTTTTTCAAAGATAATAGAGTGGTATTATTACAATTTGACAAAAAAAAAAATTTTTCTAAAGATAGGAGACTCGAACCCGCAACCTTTTAATTGAATATAAAAAGACTATGTCATTTGAGCTATTATTCATTGGCAAATAGTTTAATACATAAAGATGTAAAGGTAAATTGGGTCTCTACTAAAAAGATATGAATAAAAGACACACACCAACAAAAAAGATAAAATTAGACGAAAGACCTAATTCTTCTAAATTAATTAGCAAAGTTCAATAAATTTAATTGTTAACAAAAGTTTGTATTTTTTAATTCATTTCTTCCCAATATGACACCCTACTTAATTAGATTATTAACAAAAACTCATTATTTAAGAAACTCAAGATAAAAAAAAATATAAACCAATGTCAAAAAAAAAATTTGATCAAAACAGTCCATCCTACTAAGAAACCAACTAGAAAGCTAACACAGAATTAACTAGTTAAAAAATAAGTCTATTATAAAAAAAAAACAACCCTCTTTATTCTAATTTTTTAAATTTTAAAATTAAGAATAAAACTATTTTTAACTAATTGATTTTAAATTGGCTATATATCCTAATTAGTTTTTTAGACTTTTATTATAGTAAGAAAATTTTAAAAAAAGTGATTCAATTATAATTTTAAAAATTATTGAGTTTAATTTTAAATTTTGGGGACAGAATTGTAATTTAACTCAACAGAAATGAAAAAAAATAATAAAACCTATAGAAAGTCAAAAATGGAAAAGAAAAAAATAATGGAACCTATAGAAGGTCGTTCATAAGGTAGGGACATTAAAAAATAAATGAATAATATAATTCAGAAAGACAAAATCACAATAAGGAAATTAAAGGATGAAATAGCAAGTTGTTTAATTTCATTAGAAGAACATACATTAGAAGCTAGAAATAGCAATGTTCTAATTTCGTTTCAACCAAGATAGTAAGCCAAAAAAGTCCATAATTTGTGTCATACATTACAGATAGGATATTCCATGAGCTAATGCATCATTCAAATCTCTCTTATCAAAGTCTTTTTCAGCAATTTCCAATTCCCTTTTTGCCCTCTTAACCCTATCTTCAAGATCCACCACATTTCCCTTCAGCTTTGTCACTACCTCTTCTCTCTGAATATAATCTTTCATACTCAGTGCTGATCTAACATGAGGCTCAAGCCATGTCAAATCATCAAATCCAACTCTCTCAACTTCATCCCATAAATCCTGAAGCTCTTTACGAGCAGCATCGTCATTCATCATATCCTTCATTTTCTTAGTCTTGAGAAAATACAGAACTCTTCCCAAAGCTGTGAATCCACGTTCAATGAACCTTTGGCTACTCCTTATAAGGCTTTCAATAATAGAAGGGTGCTTTGAACATGCTTTATCGAGCAATTCAAGATGAACCTTTTTTATTTTCCCTCCATCATTTAAATCTATTAACCTGCTGCCAAGCGAGCTATTGTTGTTAATCACAGAAACTTTGGCAACAATGATGCAGGAGTCGTTAACAAGAAACCCATTTTTGGAGTCAAGAAATTTGTCTACTAAAATGGACATCAACTTAAATAATTTTTTATATTATCCTATCATTTTAATTTAGATATTTAAATAGATCTTATTATTTTATTTTATACTAAAATTAATATTTACTTACTAAAATAAAAATAACATATAAAAATAGACAAAATATATTTTTAAATAAAAATAAAAAATATAAATTTTAGATATATATATTTATATATGTAAAAAAATATTTAATCAAATATGTTACATTTTTTAAGTATTAACATAAGAATGTTACTTTAGTATTTTTTACATTGTATTTTTATTCTAGTACTCTCAATAATCTTATTCTTAATATTAATTTAGAATCCAAGTTTTTTATTTTATTATTATCTATAATTAATTTTTTATTTAATTTATCTTTTTTAATAGAATTATAATTTATATTACAAAAAATTACATTAAAACATAGTATACGAGAACTACAATTATAAAAGAAAGTACTAAAAATAATAAAAAATTAAATATTTACTTTGTAGTGATTGAAACAAATCTAAAATTTCTTGATGATCTTTTTATATAGTATATTTTTAGTATTTTTGTTAGTATGTTATAATTTTTTACTATTATTATTATTTACAGTTAATTTTTTATTTAATTTACTTTACCTAATAGAATCAATAAATCATATTATAAAAAGATAATAACAAATATAATATACAAAAATCACAATTATAAAAGTGTATAATATCAAACAAACAGTTGAAAAAAATAAAAATAATAAATAATAAAAAAATAGAACTCATATAAATAGAAATAACAATGTTTCTATAAATAATACAATAACATACGCAAAGGATAAAATTGGTAAAAGTTAAATAAATGATTAGTATCCAAAACTAAAAACCCGTTAAAAAAACGCAGAAGCTAATAGTTGCTTCTTGTAAACGTAATTTTAGTAATAAAATCACTTTTGCGTTTATAAAAAAAATTGTCAAATCAAAAGTTGAAGCTTTCAAAAAGTCTAAAGGTGCTTTTTCCTTTCAACGGTTTTCAAACACACCCGTATAGGAGCTGCTTCAATGCAACGACATATAATAATTAATAACAACAATTGAAAGAGTCTAGAAAATTTTTCTCTTGCCACTTCAAAATAAAGTAAGAATAGTAATATTTTTATATGAAAAAGTTTATATTGGCTCCCTATTGAGATTCTTTTTATATATAGTGGCCTAGTGTGTATAAATTAATGAAAATAATGTGATCAAAAGTGAAAAAAGATGCGGCCAATTGTTTACTATGACAGGAAAAAATAAGGGACATAAAATAGTGGAGGACATGGGAATTTGGTAGAAAAAGTGAGTAAAAAAAGAGTAATGGTATATATAGTCAGTATAATTTATTATTTTTACTCACAATTAATTAATACCAACCTGATAATAATGTGTTCGTTTATTGCTTATAAAATTGTCATTGATATTTGATAATCAAGCTAGTAAAAACTTCTACCTTTATTATTAGATAGTTCAACAGAGAAAGGTGAAAATGTGATATAAAAGATATATAAATAATAAATTAATAGTTAACAAGAAGATATGTTATGCTATTAGAGTATTTCACATGCTAGCTCATCATTCAAATCTCTACCTACAAAGCCTTCTTCCTCTTTCACTAATTCACTTCTTGCTTTTTCAAGATCTCTCTCTGCAACAATCATTTTTTCTTTGAGGCTCTTCACCTCACCCTCTAGAGCAACTACATTATCCTTAAGCCTTTTCACCTTCATCCCTCTCTCCATATGATTCTTCATACCCAATGCAGATTCAACATGTTCCTTCAACCAACTCAAATCATCAAACTTAACTATCTCAAGTTCCTCCCACAAATCTTCAAGCTCTTTACAAGCATCATCGTTCATCATGTCCTTCACTTTCTTAGTCTTAAGAAATTGCAACACTTTCCCTAATGTTGTGAACGACCATTCATTGAACTTTTGACTCATGTTCCTCTTTCTATGGCTTTCAACAAGATTTGGACGCCTTGAACATACTTTTTCCAACAATTGAACAAACTCTTTCTCTATTCTGCATAGACCCTTGAAATCCACTAACACAGTATCCTTAGGAGAGTCATCATCATCATCTTCTTCTTCATCATCATCTTCATCATCATCATCATCATTAGTATCTGTATTTTCATCATGATGTTGGTAGTCATCATCATTAGTATCTGTATTTTGATCATCATATCCAAAAACCTCAGCAACAATTGTGCATGTGTTATCCACAAGAAACCCATTGTTAGGACTTAGAAATTCATCTGAAGATATAAACGATTTGTAACCAAATTTAACATTCTCTGAGCTGAACAAGTGCTTGTTCTCTGCCAAAATAAAATCATACATTAAAAGTAGTAAAAATAATGGTATAAAATATATTCATACTTATATAAAATAATGACAATAAATTTGGAGAAAATTAAATTAAATTCTATAAACGCACGGTGTCTAATATATGAATCCTCTGGTAAATGCTAGTATTTGCAAATTAAATCATTTAAAAATATAACTATTTATGCTTCAAATGAAAACCCTATATTCATAAGAATAGTACACATAATTGAAGCTGAACAGCAACATGATACCACAGATTTCAAGCAATTGAAAGTGAAGATGAAGAAAAAATTAAAAATCAATAATTTTTAGTATATTTGGCTATTATTTAATCAACATAAATATTAAATTATTTTTAACAAATAAATTTTAATAATTTATACGTATAAATTCTAAAAAAATATAGCTATAAACAATATCAAATTATATGTGCAAAATTTTGATAAATATAAATATAAACTACATCTCTTTTATGTAAAAAAAAAAATAATAATTACTTAGCATTGCTAAAAAAAGATTAAGAAAGATACTTGTCCTAGTTTTGGTCTTTTTGCGACAGAATTCATTAATTAGAGACAACTTGAAGCAAGCAGATCTGGTTTTGGCATTAGCAATGTCCACAGCATCCAAATAAATTGACAAGCCTTTTCCGGTGTTGGCAGCTTTTGGGGTTATCATAATCCGCCTACAATAATCAGATTTAGAGGAATCATTAAAAATTTGAAAGTGCATGCATGCATATAAATTGAAATAATATATTATATATACCATGGATAGGACCCAGTGAAGAAGGTTTCGGAGTGGAGCTCCCTGCATTCTACTAACTCGTAGAAATTTTCTATGGTCCAAGTGAACTTCACAATTGTTTCAACCCGAAAGTAAACCTCCATTTCTAGAACCTAACTGTATTTCTCATTTGCTGATTCAGTAACTTAAAGCGACAAGGTAGGACTTCGGTCTTATAAACATGCTTAATTACCCAAATCGTTATCTATTATGTGTCTTTAAGGCACAGGTTAAATGTATAAATTATTTTTTTTAAAGTAATTTTTTATATTTATTAAATAAAAATATTTAAATTTTTTTATTAATAATAATAATACATATTAGTTAAATTCTTTAAAATATTAAGTTTTTAATATTTATTTTTGTCTGATATTATTGTCTTTTTTTTAATTTGATCTATTTAATAGAAATAACTGTTTTAAAAATTTTAAAATTTTTTAAAGATTGATTTATATATCACTTTTAAAATCAGATTAGAGAAAGACAAATTGTCTAATAAAAATTAATATTAAGATTTATTTTATGTATTTTAAAATATAAGAGATCAAAATGTCTAATTTTATAAATTTTAAAGGTGGATTTAAATAATTACTCTTTATTTAAAGTATCTGTCAATTAATAATCCATTTTTTAAAAATAATAGTAAACAGAAATCATTATTTTCATTATTGCATAAGTTAATTCACAGCCTTGAAAACAATAAATTTAATTGACGGTTAACTTTATTATAAAGATTTATAGATTTATATATATTCTTTAACTAATTAATTTATTGAGAATATGACACTTGTTAAAAATTGTTCTGAAGTGATCTGAAACTGGATGATTAAGTTAAAATAGAAGGCTCAAATGATGTAGGATAGTGGTATCCGACTTGTTCATATTGGGAAGTCGCCATTCGAGTTGTACGAATGTATTTGAATAGGTAGGGGATAGTATTTATAAAACACTTTGATGTTTAAGTCAGCAAAGAGTTAAACAGATTTTAAGTGTATTGGAATTTAAGTTTATCTAATGGTATCAGTGTATTTATAGAGAAAGAATCAATAACCACCACTAAAATAATACCACTTCTGATAATGGATAACCATTCTTTTATTTTAGAGATATTAGAATCTCTCTTATTAAAGTGGATAAAAAATTTAGAGAGACAGATACTTACTTAGATAAATGCTAACTGTTTATTGATATTGACTCCAATTTCTTAGTGAAGGTGGAATAGTCAATAAAAACTATTCTTCTAGATTGAGTCTTTTAATTTAATTAATTGGATCTGCTTATGTTTTAGAGTAGGTACAACAAAAACAATAAAAATCTGATTATTATTTGAGAATGAAAAGGCACACATGATGATGAACTTGGTTTGATCGTAAATTGAAAATTTGTAATCAATGAAAACGGCCAATAATTAAGTAGAGTAGTTTTTTCGTAGTTCAAAATTAAACTGAGATTTTCATCGTCCATGCATTTAACGCTACACTACGTCACTACACGCATGTGAATTGTGATTAATTATTAATTATTAATTATTAATCTCCACCTATACATATTCCTACCCTCATTGAACATTGGAAATACATAGGCCAATGTATTGAAAGAATAATCCAGAATTGGGGTAAAATTCAAAGTTTAAAGTTTGAACTCTATGAAGAGATAAATTAAATGGGGATGAATGATATTTTATATAGTAAAATTGAGTAGAAGTGATGAGTAGTAAAAAAAGAGAATCAGATTGGCAATACATCTTAATTACACCTGTTAAAAATAAAAACATTAACATACATCAGAGAAAATAGAGAGTAAAAGATTTAAATCTAAAAATCAATTTAAATTTTATGATAATCAAATCTTAAAATTTTTTCTCTTATTATTAGTTTATTACATCCACAAATATATTATTTTTATTTTAAATTAAAATTTTAAATTCTTATATCATTAACCCTAAAAAATATTTTTAAATTATCACAACATATTTTATAAAAAAAAAATCTAAAACCTCAAATTCGTTAGTCTCAATTTATTAAAAATTAAAAATATAAAAAAGTTTGTTGATTTATTACTTATAAAATAAAAAATAAAAAATAAATAATAACCAATCAATTTCAATTCGTGGATTATAAATATTATATATTTAAAGTTATA
>NC_029773.3:90775910-90839092 GCF_000817695.3 Arachis duranensis | reverse complement strand
CTATATATATATATATATTATAGTTAAAAAATCAATAACAAAAATTAGTCTATTTTTTATTAATTTTTTTATTTATCAAACATTTCTAATTTTTATATAACACACATTTCTTGAATTATAAACTTAAATAGCATTTATATTAACATTATATATTATTCTAGAAGCTTTTTGAAGAAGGTTCGTTTAGCAGGGTTGCCTGGTACTGAAACAAAACAAAATCACTTTCCTCTACACTGAGTCACTAATAACCCACTTGGAGCCACTTTTCTCACTTCTTGTTGACTTTAATTTCTTTATTTCCTCTTATCTTACCATCTTTAATTTAATTTAATACTTCTGCATTAGTATTCTCTTGTTTATAATTTTTAAACTATATAATGGTAATTTTATGAAAAGAATATAATGTACTAACCTATATTGTAGAGAACCTTTTGTTGGAAAAAAATTGAGAGATCAATATATATTCAATGAATTGATCTTCGTATCCAAGACATTTTAAACGTGAAGAATCACTCTTGCCGACAAAGTCAAGTCAAACCAAAAGGCTTCAAGTTTCTTTTCCATATATATTATACTAAAAGAATTATGTTATCAATGTAGGAAAGAAATTTCCCTGAAATGTCCATTCAAAAGATCAAAGATAAATATATTTATATTGCGAAAAATGAAAGCTGAAATTTAACTTGAATCTAAAAAACCTAGAATCGATAAAGGAAATAAAGTTTTACGATTTAAAAAAAAACGGTGAGTATTTTCGTTAGAGATATAATAATTTATGTGTTTTTTATTAGTTTAAATTAAAAAAAAATAATTTTATAATATACTATTAAAATTTTTATGATCTAAAAATTTAGATTTTAATTCTTGTTGATTTAAAAAAAATTAACATAATTCAAAAGTTTAAGCTAATCATAAGAAATAGATGAATAATTATATTTCTAAAGTAATTTTAGCTAACACTTTTAATGGTAGAATGTTATAAATTGTGGAGGTAAGTATTCTTAGAAAAATATAAGTATATGTATAAATATATATGTGTCCCATCAAAAAATTATATTTGTCTCATATTAAAAAAATATCTATTAAATTTTGTGTTAAAATATTTATTTTATATATATATATATTTTAGAATTAAATTTTGATATATTATTAGTGTAAAATAGTTTTACACATACATTTAATTATACCTAATATCATATCATAAAAAATAATTATCTTTTACATTGATTACATTTGTGTGAATAATCATCCAAAAGAATATATAATGTAATTAGATAATTGTGTAAAATATGTTATATCGTTAATACATTAAAATTAAGTTCTAATTTATATTTAAAAATATAAGATAAAAATATATATTAAATTAATTTAATAAAAAACAAAATATTATTGTAGCATTATTTAATTAATGAATTCATTTAGTTAAAGTTTATATGCTTACATTTTTTTACTCGACTTTAATATTTACTGATAAATTAAAGAATTTATATGGAACATCTATTTTGATAATTAGTTCTCAAACATAAATTAAAATAAAAATTAATTAAAATATTAACGCATTTTGTACTTTTATCTATCTAAGTAACTAATAATAATCACATTATTACTTATCAATATATCATTATTGATAATAAATAAATATATAATTATTTAATATTTTTACATTATTTATTTTTCATATGCTTTTAGTTGATATGTTTATAAGATTTTTTTTGTTCTTTTATATATTATATGTTTGCCCTTATTGCTTAACATTTTTGGATTTATTATTGACTATCAACTCATTTTTTATAATTTAATAATCTAATAACATACTTAATTTATATTTTTAAACATTATTAACTTATTATTAACAAAAAATAATAACAGTTTCTATCTCTCGCACTCTTGTTCGTTGTTATATCTCTTAACAATTTCTATATGCATATGTATTATTACTTCTTTAAATGTTACTAGCTAACATCTTGTTTTTGGTATATATTAACTGATGACCACTAGTGACTAGTCAACCAAATCCATTTTATAATCTCCATGAGCCAAACAAATTAATTATCATCTGACTTTTCTCATGCGACAATTACTTCTCCATATGTCGGATGTCATAAAATTAAAAAAAAAAACTATATTGTAGAAAAAAGATAACCAACTTGTTATCTTAAAACACTTCTCACATAGCGAATTTAAACTAAGAAATCAGTACTAGCCAGCTTCCGTTGTTGATCCTTAATTTGTTGTACATGAATCGTTAATTGCCTTGTTGCATTGTCACATCTCTAAAGTCTAAAAAACCTCTTTCTATGAGCATTGAATAGTTTCATGCCACGTATTCAATGTGAAAATGTCGGTGCAAACTAGCTAGCCTAGTTGGGTTAGTTTAACACTCTTGTCTTTTTCACAGCATGCATAATGACTTATTTGTACGGATTTAACAATTAACCTATGCTCTAAGTATACAAATTAAAGTTATTTTTAGTAATATAAAATTTTAATAAATTTAAAATAAATACATTGAGAATTAAATTTTATATTATTTTTTATAAAGAATTTTTTAACTGGTAACTTTGTCATATGTGCTAAACTCTAAAAAGAATAAATATATTATTTTATATCACTACTTAACTTTGTCCGTAGATATTATAAATTAATTCATTTTTGTTATAAAAAAAAGTGAGATATTCATAATATATAATATAGGTAAAAAATGAGTCTATTCATCATCAGTATAGAAAATAAGTTAAAAAATGTTTTCACCATGAATTATTTAATTATTTTCATCAAGATTAGAATGCACAAAGTATCCTACAGGTACAAGTTGCTGCACTAATTAAGACATAGAATAATTGGTTTTGGAATCAAAATTGGATTCTCTTCAATTATGATGGGTGGTGGCACCCCATGAATCCATGATTGAGAGCGAGGCTAACCAATAAGTCAATAACTAACTCATGCACAAGAAATTAAAACATTATTAGAATGAAAATTCAAACCTTGCTCTGGACGGACCAAGTCATTAGCCTTATTACAATATTGATCTCATTATTATATATATCTCATGTACCATGATATATTAATATAAAAATGGGGAAAATTTAATGTAAATGTATATATTTTTAACATGCATGGAGGTGTGTACTATATCTTTTTCATCTTTTTTTTTTCTACTTTACCCTTATTTTTAATTTTTATATATCAAAATTACTTAATAAGAGAGTAAAATACTTATTAAATTTGATTAATATCATATTGATTATAATTACTGACATTTTTCAAGAATAAGTTAATCTAGATAAAATAAATACATTATAAATTTTTGTATAAGATAAATTAAAGTTAATGTCTATCATTACAATAATAAAGTACCAAAAGTACTGTACCTTACATATATAGCTATGAACATGAAGTAATCATATGTTGCAATTTCTAAGATCAATAACTCTAGGTATGTTAAAAAATGTTACAAGAGAAATGACATATGATTAATAATAACAAATTCATTAACCACATGTTAATAATAATAACAAATTCATCATCATTATTATTATTAGAACATGGCATAACCAATAGTAGCATTCACATCCATCTTTTGAAACCCTTTTCTGACTTGAGACAAGTCTTTTCTTGCAATCTCAAACTCAGCTTCAGCAGCAGCAAGTTCCCCTCTCAATTTCTTCATCTTAATTTCCAAACCAACAACATGATCCACCAATTTCTTCAATTTCTTTGTTTTTTGCAAGTGAGCCTTCACACTCAATGCAGCCTCAACATAAGGCTGAAGCCAAGCCAATTCAAACCCTGAAGACTTCTCAAGTTCATCCCACAAACCTTGAAGGGTTTTTATGTCATTGTCATCAATGTCCTTAACCTTCTTTGTCTTAAGAAAGTGAAGAACTTGGCCTAATGATGTGAATGCCCATAACCTAAAAGCTTGAGTCCTATTCTTTTGGCTATGTAAAAGTGAAGGGTGCCATGTGCAAACTTCTTCTAACAATGGAATGTAATCTTTTAAGGCTTGCAAATCTATTAGGTCTCTTAGTCTTAGTTGTTTTTTTGATGAAGCTTGGATTTCACTATTGTTACCTAATAATTCATTTGGACTAGACCTTGATGATGATTGTGATGATGATGTTGAGGGGCTATTTGTAATTTCATCACATGAGGATCGAAGATTAGCATGATTTGTTGTTGAAGGTGGTGGATTATTAGTGTTATTGTTATTATCTAAGATGGAATAATCATCATTGATTGGGTTTATGATGTTGGTGTCTAGAGGTGGTGGAAAATTGGAGACACAAATGTGTGCTTCAATGATGCATGTGTTCCTCACAAGGTAACCTTGTCTATGGTCATGGAAATCTTTTAGATTCATGAAGAATGAACCCCAACATCTATGTCCTCCATTGAATTTCTGTTGTGTGTCTACAATTCATAGGTAAAGGGAAAAGGGAAAAAAAAACTCCAATATAAGATATTTTATTTATACAAACATAATCTTAAAATTTTCACAATATCAATATTCTATTGTTCAACATCATTAAAGAGGTATTTTAATATGTATTTTGTATTAGTAGCTAATTTGATATATATTTAACATGATTGTAATACATATAATAATTTCATATGACAAAATCAATAAAAAAATTAAGTATGTTTAATTGTTTATCTATATTATTTTGGTGAAACAATAATCTAGCACACTTGTTTGAGAATATTAACTGTTTGTTTTATCACTCTAAATCTTATGATTATTTTTATTGGAAGAATAAAAATCACTCTAAATTTTATATTTTTCGATTTAAAATAATGTTACACATTTGCTATGCTAATACTATATATACAATAAAATCAACAACAAATTAAGAAAATTAAACAACTAATAAATAAGATTAGACATGGATAGGTGGCTTACCCTTCACAATTGACTTTCTTCTATCAACTTGATTGATTAGAGCCAACTTGAAGAAAGTGTTTCTTGTCCATCCATAAGGAGGTAAATTATCAGCAACCATTAAATACAATGAAAAATGATTCACATCGTTCCTCACTGGATGCACAACAAGCTTCCTATCACATAAAAATCCAGACACATACATAATACTTTAAGTTAAGAGATATTAATAAAATTTCACAAATTCAATAGAAAATAAAGAATAAAAACTTGATACATGTTTTTAATTTACTAGTACTTAATTATATTACCATGTATAGCCACGTATTTTGAAAGCCTTGGAGCTTAATTTGGTGATATCTTTCTTTGTGAAATCTTCAATTTTCCATGTGAATATCTCAAAATCAACACTACTTCCCACCTTATTTCTCATTCCGTTTGGTGCATCTGGCGGCTACTATGAAAAACTAATTTATGACAAATAAAAAAAAAACACAAGAAATTAATTATTAGTTCAAACTAATTTAAGAAAAATAATTAAAAAACACATGAAAAATTGAAAATTACTTAATTATTTTTTCCAAACAATAAAAGAAATAAAAAAAAGAAAAACCAATTGGGGGGGAGGGGGTACCAGATGTTGGAGCATGAAGATGAAGCTAGAGCTTTGAGTTTTAGGTGGTGATGATGAACATGAATATGATAGTTTGGAATGAAAGAAACTGATGAGAGAATAATGAAAGAGAAAGAAGTGATTGTTTAATGCTAGAGTGGTAATATATTGTGAATTAATTAGTCAAGTCAACGAACAAGATTCTTATTATGCAAGGAAGCATGTTAGCTAGCTTAGCTTGTACTATATTTAAATTAATTAATTCAAGGTGATAGAAATATCAAGGAAAGAGCATGAGCAGAATTTGGACGTTAGGGGTCACTTCTACTGTTCCACAATAGTATATTCTGACCCTTTTATATATTAAAAAACACAAAATAAATTTTTAATAATTAATGAGTGATTTGTGAGAATCCTAATAGGTAATTAAAAAATAAAAAATATTCAGAGCTTGTTTTCATAAAATAATTAATACTAAATCTACTTAAACTTGTTTAACAGATAAATACATCAGGGATGTTTTAATTGTTTGATGTGTAATCTAGAATTTGAATAAGCTAAGCATAGGTATACCTCCTTACCTGGATAATAATAACTTTTTTTTGACAGAATGAAAATAAGTCAACAATAAAATATGTAGGTTATTAATACACACCTAGCTAATAGTAGGGATACTATTATATATTTAATTTTAATGTATTGATTTTAGAAAATCATTTAATTATATTTATTTTTTTATAAATATTTACATTTTTTATATAAAAATAAATTTTTTCATTAACATAATGTTATATAAGTAGATATTTATTTAAAATTATTTTACACGAATTGTACACTAAAATTAAGTTCATTATTGTATTATTCTTTTTCGTTTGATCGGTTCACATTTCAATATATAACCAATTATCCGATATGAATCTTTATATGTATATTTTTATTAGCAAATTTATATTTTCCAAATAAAATACAATTATATTCTTTAACTACTTGATGCGGCTGTTCTGTTTTATACTTTTATATGCATTCAATCTTTATCATTAATTTGTGTGCTAACAATGACATACAAACAGATTGCAAATTATAATAGCTGTGGTCCATTATTTCGTGTTAGATAATGACCATTATAGCCTATATTCAATTCTCTTTTCTGTTTTTCAAAATAAAATAAATAGATTTGATATGATAGCTGGAGTCTAGGGGTATTCATGGATCGGATTTGATCCGCATATTCGCAGTATTTATCCGAATCCAATCTGATCCGATTTGTAAGGCTTTCGGATCGGATCGAATCGGATCGGATCCGCACATTAATCGGATCGGATTGCGGATTTTGTGTCGGTATCCGCATATCCGATTTGCATATCTGCGTATCCGCAAAAATAAAGAAATAAATAAGTAAATAATCTTTTTATGTTTTATTTCAACTAATAATTATCATATATGTTGTATTATTTTTTAATATTTAAGAAAAAGTATGTTTAATATTATTTTAAAAGTAAACATATTTAAAAGAATAGAAAAAATGAATTTTATTGATATTTTTTTAATAAAAATAAGCTTTTAAAAATATTTTTGTATTTTGCGGATATATTTGATATCCGATCCGATCCGATCCGCAAATATGCGGATCGGATCGGATCTAACCTTAAAAACTGCGGATATTAGATTCGATCTGATCTGATCCGCAGACACCCTGCTGGACACAATGCTAATCAGATCACCTCAGTTCTGTTGAATTTTTCTATATTTATCAAATTTTTCCAACACATTAATTAATATTTACCTACTATTTTTCGGGAGGTAGAAAATATTTGAATACATCATTATTTTCGATTTATTATGTGGTGATGTGTATTACACAGAAACACTGATTTAAATAGACATTAGAACTGGTCATAAGTATATATATAAATTCCAGAAGAATGCGAAGTTAGAACTGGTCACATCGAAAAGTAAACATTCTAATTCGCATAACAATCATGTCATTTGTTTAAGGTTTTGCATATGTATGTCATGCACTATATCATATAAATCATTTAATTTAGATTATTCAAGAACTTCATCATAATTAACGATCAAACTGCAAGTAGTAATAAATTTACATAAAAATGTGCCCATGAAATCAAGCAAATTAAATACTAAGTTCAGTCTGTTGTTAAATTTAATTTGACTTGAAATCTGATAAAATACTTGATATATATAATTTTTACCAAAATAAAAAATATTAAAAAAATATTTTTTTAAATATTTATATGCAATATACTAAATTCAATTTTTATAATAATATTTAAATTTTTAAAGTATTTAAAATATAAAAGAATATTTATAATAAAGTATAACAAATTTAAATTTTTTAATAATTATTTTAATTATAAAAAATTATTTTTATATTTATTTATATTTTAACACAAATTTAACAGATTTATTAGATTATTTTGTGAACTTGAACATGATTTATTAATAAATTAAATCAGTTTAAAACTAAAATTATTTTATAACAAATCAGACAAAACCAAATATAAACCAAATTATAAATCCTAACAGGTCACCTCACCTTTTTCTACTCTTAACCATAACTACGCATGAACCCTAATAACCTTAATTGCTTATTTCTATAAATACTTGAAAAATAATTGCCTAAAATCAATTAAGTATTAGTCGAAGTATGTTTATAGGTATCACCCAACTTTTCATTTTGGAGCTTGTTGCAACTTATGATTTCCAAATTCTTAGTTACCAAACAAATATGCATTTGTAACTTTTTTGGTGACTACGTCCATATAGAATTTGTGATAGCAGTTCGGAATCTTCGTATCGCGAATCGCCATTAATATATATTACGTAATAATTAATATTATAATATAATTATTTGTTGTGGAATATACCAGCATCGTTGCTTATAGTATTCCTTCAATTTCGGATAATATTCAAAGTAAACTAAATTTTGTCTACATAAAACACTTGCACCAATTTATGGTTGTATGTCTCAATATTTAATATAACTAGTCAAGGTAAAGAATACATATCTTCATATAATTGCCAGGATGCTTCTCTTATGTTGAATATTGTTACAAAATTTGAGAATTTAAGGATTTAATTAATTAACTTAACTAATCTTTGTCGGTTAATTAAATTCATAAAAATAAATAAATAAGTATTTATACAAGCTTTTGGGGGGTCCTTATATATACTCATTGAGTCCACAAACCGACTCTTAAGTATTTTTTAAAAGGATATATTTGGGTTGCGTCATATAGACATGGCAAATAAAGGATGTATTTTAATATCAATTATTATTATATGTTTTTTAACGTTTGTTCTGGTGTGGAAAGCCATTGTTGGCAACACTTTTCTTCAATGTTTTACACGTAGTCAATCTTCATGCATGCATATGCCTTTGCTGCTGCCAGGTATCAAACAGTCTTCTGGAGAGAAACACACAAAAACAGAGTCTTAAGTTATTTATTTTATTTTATTTATTTATTTATTTGGATCTACACAGTTATCCAATATATATTCATGAACCTCGATATGTTTGTTTTGAGTTTGGGAATAATTATTTTCTAAAAGCATTAAATTCTTTTTCAGAGACAATAATTAAGAAATAGATAATATCATTTATGAATAATAATAATAATAATAATAATAATAATAATAGTAATGTACAATTAAATGTAGCATAACTTGTGTTGAGATATATTAATTAAACTTGGTTTTTCATTATGTGTATTATAATTAGGGAAACATAAGCATCAGAGCCAAAAGAAAATGGAAAATCTGAATCAACTTTATTATGCTAAAAGGAGTAATCACATGGAGATGCACAAAGAGGCATTACTGAATGCAAGAAACACCATCATATTAGTTGCTGTTTGATTGCAACTGTGACCTTTGCTGCTGGTAATTGGTATTGCTCCTCCTGGTGGTGTATACCAAGAAGGGCCAATGAAGGGGAAGTAAATGGTGAGTAATACAACAGCTTTTAAGGTCTTTGCAATAAGCAACAGCATAGCACTATTCACTTCTCTATCTATAGTCATTGTTCTTGTTAGTATCATTCCTTTTAAGAGGAAACCACATATGAGACTATTGAGTATAGCTCACAAGGTTATGTGGGTGGCTATTGCATTTATGGCAAGTGTTTATGTTACAGCAACATGGGTTATCTTGCCACATAGTGAAGGGATGCAATGGTTATCTGTTATGCTGATAGCACTTGGTTGTGGCTCTCTTGGGACAATCTTCATTGGTCTTAGTGTGATGCAGGTTGAACATTGGCCGAGGAAATCCCATCCCGATCCCTGATAGTTTTTCGAAGGAGCACGAGACCCCAAACAAAAAAAAAATATCCATTTCAGCCCCTGATCATGATATAGGACTGTGTTGTTTGCCATGACAAGGAGGTGAAAAGGAACTCTCAATAAACTAATACAATGCATTTTTCTATTTGGTCTATGCAGGGCTTCAGTTTTACTCCTTCCTAGTCTTCAAATTTATTTGCTTAAAACTTTCTTTGTTTTGAAATATACACCTCAAGCAGTGGAATATTCTGTGATTAGAAGCACCAAGTAAAGTCGAAAGCTGAATGTTCTAATTAACTAACAATGTCTAAGCTAATAAAATAGTTCAGCACAAAGAGGAAAAAAGAAACTTGAATGAGAGAAACTCAAGGCATGATCATAAATAAATAATTAAATACAATACAAAATCCATATAACTTGAATGAGTCAATTGCATCGCAGTGAAAGTAGTCCCATTTCTCCACACCTAGAACTGACTCAACTGAGTCATTCTCATACTCAAATACTGCAAAAAACAAAGCAAATTAACATTCAGAAGTTGCATAAGTCTAAGTGCAAATTAAATGCCATAGATAGTCCCTCGCAGCTGTGGTACACAGCATGATGAAGAGAATCACACACTTAAATAGATGTGGCATGCTTTATTAAGAATGGATGTTGAAGAACCAAAAAGTGGTGGTAAATCAATGCCAAGTGTACTAACGTGCGGCCATTATTGGCGGTTATGAGTTAAGTTGGTCAAAGAATGGTCGACAACCAACATCACATCTGTGGCGGTTTTCGAATATGGCCGCTGCTATAGCTAACGTTCCTTGCTAGTATAGATAATAATGAAAAAAGTATTAATTATACGATGTTTCTTGTCTGATTTTATTTTTGTGACGGATTCTTTTGTCTGATAATGCTGAAACCTTCAAATTATATTTCCTACGAAATTTAGATTTTAGAATATGAAACTAGAACTAGAGCAATTAAAAATGGATGCAGCATCTATAATGGGTTTTTGGAAGCCATATCCTGTTGACAGAAGTGAGAAGTATCCATGCAAAACAAGCGCAAAAGATTTTAACCAAAAGAGAAAAAAAACCAGCTCCAAAGATTATCTAAGTACACTTTCCATATTCTGTTGACAAAAGTATTCGACTCGAAAGGATCACAGAAATAATGAAACAAGCTCACATACAGCATCCTCTTTGATTTTAGAGGCTACAATTTTCATTCCTTTTACCATTTAACAGAACCACCGTAATCTCAAATACCTAGAGTATGGCCAGCTTTACAGAACCATTGATGAACCTGTAGTTAATATATGATATTCCAAAAACATAGCTACAAAGACTTTGACCTATAGTTATCCAATAAGAATGAAACATTATGAAGAAATAAATTCCAATCACTAGCATCTAAAGAGTAAACATTCCAACTCAAATCCAGAATGCATGCCAAACTTCTTAACAACATTTGTATAGCTGAAAGAGTCACTCATTGCTAAAAACAAAACAGAATGATATAGTATGATCCATCATTACAGCTCATCTAGACTCCAAACATCAAATCCATGATCTTGGACACCAATGATTTTGTTGGAGAAGCAATGGCTCCTCCAGTTTGCCGGGCACTTGAGTTGCCATTCTGCAGATAGTAGGGTCGAGATGAAGCTTTCAGCGTACTTGATTCTGAATTTCTAGCAGACGGTAGAGGTAAGGGCATAAATCCCTGATGGTTAAGCCGTTCATCCAATGCTTGACGTTGCATGGGATCCAAGGGTTTCACACCAACTATTAGGACTCCATTGAGCTGCACTCCATTCTTGTTAAGGGCTTTCTGGGAATCAGAACGATTCTGCATATGCATTGATCTCATCAAAACAGTATGTATGCATAGTTTTGATTGATTGATGCACAACTATTGCTATTTAATCAATAAGTTCAAGTAAGGGAAAGATCGCACACCTGATATAAAATATGCATCCAATTAGCATCTCTAGGACCAGGAACATGTTTCAAAATTTCACCACATTTTTCAAACTCCCTTAAAACCAAATTAGTATCACCTGGAGAAAATCTGCAGGAGGAACTTGTTAACGAAATGATATCAGTATATACAATATAGAAACTAGATCTCATCATATAAATGAAATAACATCCAAAACATAGTTGCAAATTTGACAGGGCCTCGTTGAAAGGTGCAAGAGCATATTCAGCTTTCTTTGTGTGTCATAGGAAAATTTATGTTATTTTATTCACGCTTTCTTTGCATACATGGCAACAGCATAAGGTGCATAATCACAATGAAATATATATAGTGGAATAGGATTAAGGTACTACAATCAATAGTCAAGACTTAAATGCTGAAGTAAGATAGGCCATTACCCATAAACAGTCACCCACTCTTCCTCATTGAGATTCCCAGCTGGCAAAGAATTCCTTTGAACCTCTGGCCTTGCTACTTCCAGCTGCGGAGGGAGAGTTATAAGAGCACCAGGCTGAACCACACCCTCAACTGGTGAACTCCTTCCCTTTTCATCTTGTTCTCCGGCACTCTTTGCAGTTGTGGGTGACCACCAACTCAACCCTGGTGAGCTCTGCTGGCTTTGTTGCACCCCTCTTAACACATAAGATGTGCTGGCCTCGGATTTGCTTTTCAATGGAGTTGAAAATTCTCTATTTGAAGCTTGAACTGGAGTCCTAATATTGGATTTAGACTCCGGGGATATTTGGTAATCCGGTAAGCCTGATTCAGGAGAAAAATCTGACCTGTCTTCCAAGGTGAAAACAGGAGGAGGTGGAAGGTCCGAACCACCAAAATTCTCACGCCACAGAGCAGATACTGCAGCTGCCTGTCCCGGACTTGAAAACTTTCCTCTCCTGGCAGAAACGGGCGAGGCTAAATCCTGGAAAAACAAAGTCTGTCTACCAGACTTTGGAGTTTTGTGCACTGTGGTGCTCATGTTATATTCTTAATCTCGCAGAATCAAATTACTAGCTGCAAAAGCAAACAAAGAAAACGGCTGCATTAAAACAAAATTCGCTGAGAAATTCATGATAAGGATATGGATTCCCAGAATTCAATATAACTAGTAGATTTACCTTGCAGCTAAGGTAGCTAAAATCATAATTTATGAAGGTACAGGCAAGGGCTTAGTATTTGAAAACCCTATTATTAAAGTACGTATCAAAATTTGGTTCATTTTCATCAGAGAGCTAGAATTCTTGAAGAAGAAAGAAGCATCCAAATGCAAATGACACAATAAAAGTGTCATGTAAAGTGTAAGAAATCAGAGAATAAAAGGAGGAAAGAATTGTGTTGAAATTAAAATTTTCAGCTAAGAATCAGAGACGAACACTTTGACTTGAATGAGCTATCTGGAGCTGCAATTAGGCATATAAAAGGATCGAAACCGCGACAATAAAGAGATGAAGATGAATTCAGAACAAATAAAAAGTAGTTGCAATGAAAAAGGATCTACGAGGAAACGAACAAAGGATTCTTAATCCAAGTTTGTGCTGAGAGAAAGAAAGAAAGAGTACCTGGAAATATGGGAGCGAAGGTTGAAGAGCGATGCAATGGATTCAGATTTCAGAAGAGACGAGATTTTGAGTCCAATTTTTGGGGGGTTTTAGAAAATTTCCCTCCCAAAATCAAACCAAAGCGCTCCTTAGCTCAACTCAGCTGCTCCGTTGCAATAACGTCTCAACTCTTTTCTATTATACTGTTTTGTAGTATTCATTATTCAATTCAAAACCCTAATCCACCTCTCTTTCTTTTTCTTTCCACTTTTAATTAACTTGCCGACAAAACAGATTCAAATCATAGTTGTTAAAACCGGTTCAGTGATCGAACCGGTCAAATTATTAAATTTCTGATTCAATTGGTAAATTACGAATTGAACCGGTTAATTCAATTTTATTTAAATAAAAATATAAAATAGTCAACGACTTAAAATTAAAATTGAAATACATATTTTCAGTGATATTTAAACAACAATTAAATCTCAAACTCTAAAAATAACTAATATAAAAATAGATATAAAATTAATTAGTACTGTTAGAATAATATTTTAATTTGATACAATAAGATTAACAACCCATAAATTAGGAAATATATCATCTCAATTTTTTTTAATAATTGAAATAATAAAGTATTATCTCTCACCATTAATTTTATAAGTGACACTAAAAATAAATATGAAAGAGAGAGAAGAATAAAAAGTTAAAGATTATATTTTACACTCTCAATTTTTTTTTAACAACTGAGAAAATTCATTCCCTATAAACTATGTCCAAGAAGTAGTATCTATCTTCATATGATGTTTTTGGGATGACAGTGTTTCTAATGAAGCCATCTTAAAATCTTATAAAAAAAATTCAATCAACTAATAGCAAAACAAACCAACATCATTACAGCAACAACAATAAACAATCAACAAAATTTATAATCAGTGAAACTAATTCATAAACCGATTCAGCAATTAACAAAACCATTGTATATTTAACAATCAAACCACATTCATAATTAGCAAAATTTCTGTATATTCATATTCATAAACTAATTCAATATTTCAATTTAACCATGGCCATATTTATTTCTAATCAATTCATAAACCAATTAACAATAAAATTCACAACAATAACATCAATGAATCAAACCTAAAACAAAAACTAAATCATCACATGTTGCAAGGACAGAAGGTAGACGACGAGCAGCTGCTCAGGAAACAAACAACCACGGAAGAGAGACGAGAGAGAGATGAAGGCGTGGAACGACGAAACGCGAGCACTCACCAGAAAGCATAACTGCAAGAAGAAAGGCAAGAGACAAGCAGTGGAGCACATTAGACATTGGTGCTGTAATGGCAGACGACGACATGCTACATGGCTACAGGAAACACAGCTCGAGCATTCAACAGCAGAAGCGCAGCGATATGCAAGCGACTGAGCACAGAGCAAAGACGGAAGAGAAAGACGAGACACGACTCGTGAGCACACAATGCTGAGGATCCGACGAGAAACGCAGCGAAGACGGCAAGTATGCAGTGGCGATAAACCAAAGTGAGCGGCCAGCGCCGTCCATATTTCTCAAACTCGCCGGTTTACCGAATTTTTACAAAACGTAACCGAGTCAAAAGGGTTCTCACGAATTTGTTCCTTATCCACTCCAATGTCCAGACTGGACCGACCTAGCATAGGGTCCGTTCGAAATTTTTTCAACTACGATTCAAATTGCAAGTTTGCAACATTATCATATATTAATTATCCAACATGGTTTTTTATTTAATCCCCAATCTTTTATTTTTTGGACATGAAAAATATGGAAGCCTAGTCTCTTCTTTTTTTTTTCTATATAGACACGGGTCAGGCTAATCACAAATTATTGGGCTCAAAACATATCCATCACCTGTTTGGATTTAATTGGACCATTACATTTGGACCCATTCAATTTCGTGATACACAACTCTATAACACATCAAAACACACGCTCTTCTCCACTATTTCAAATAAAAAGCGCCGTGTGGCCGAGGCATTGCACCAATGGCCAATATGTTGGCCTCACAGAAGCCACATCTCAAGTTCGAATCCCAGCTACAGCTGGGTAGTGATGGAACCTTTAGTGTGTGTGTGTGTGAATAGGTGTGTTGTGTAATCTAGGATTGGGAGTTGTTCAATCCATTAACCAAAAGAAAAAAAAATAAAAATAAAAATAAAAAGCGCCGTTAAAACCCGTCAATACACTTTTTTTTCCACAATACTGAAACAGAAAATAATAACGATAAAAAAATAAATCAATCAAACTAAATATACCCTAATTTTCTTCAACCCCAATCTTGGATAAGCTGGTCTGAAAACATTATCATCGATAGACCATACCTGGAGTCACAATCTATATATTATGTAAACAAATAAAAGCAAAATAAGAAATTCGTAAAGTACAATCATCGATATTCAGATAGCAATACATCTGTACAAACTAGAGTTACAAGATTAACTACCACACTAGCAGTTATCCGAAACCACATGCACGAACAAAAATATAAGAGTTCACCTGCATTATGAGATGGGATAAAAATGGTCAAAAATGAAAATTCAGGTCTATCATCCTTGGATGCAATAGCCCAAAATTGACACCTTTCATCCCAAAGTTCAAAATTATAATACTAAATCAATAAAGGGCTCAAGCGTCCAAATTTAGCATCCTATCCAAACTCCATTTCCTAGTGTTGCAACTTGTTACTGGCCTGCAAAATTGTGTTCCAATAAGCAACGCTACATCTACTTCACTTGCTACTCCTGAGCCCGAACCAAAAAAAAAAAAAAAAAAAAAAGAAAGAAAAGAAAAGAAAAGTGAGTTTGTCACTATTACTACCAAAATTGCCACCAAACCAACAAGCAGAAGTTAATAAAGATAAAAAAAAATGTTGTCACTATTACTACCAAAAAACCGAAGCATTGTCATTCAAATTTGCCGCTTGAGTGCTTAATAAAACTGTTAAGGATATAGAGATTTCATAAGGTTCAGAGCAAACACGCAAAAGAATATTCAAATAAAAGGGTTCAATACGAGAGTATGACGATGACATTTTCGTAAGGGGGATGATGAGGCTACTTCTATTAAATATGCCATGACCCAATAACCAAATACTCCCTTTCATTGTCTGGAAACATTGATCTTCTAAATGTACCGCTCCAAATCGACAGTATTTTGTAATATTTTGTACATTAATCTTCTCATGTACCACTCAAACAGACAATTTAATTGTGAAAGAGAGAGATAAGCAGTTAATACTACTTGTAAAACACACATGGCATTAGAATATCGTACTATTTCAGCAGTATGCATTAATTTAACTAATCCAAGTGACATCCACAAACCTAATTAATTAGAACCTCTCAACAAAACAAAACAACACACACACATCAACTCATGACATCTGGCAAGATATTGTTGACAAGTGTTTTATCAAATAAGATGATCCCATCAAACATTCAACTAGAAGTTTAGCATATGGCAAAGGGAAAAGCAATCTACCTCTTCATTCTCTACTGCTATCTAAATCAGCAGCCCCTGCTGCTTTGACATCAATGGAAAAAGCATACTCCTGATCACAGCCCAGGTATGAATCGCACATGAAGTAAAGGGTATAGGATTTCTTTCCAGCATCAGCAGGAGCAGCAAACTCCAGTTTGGCTTTTAGCTTCCGCTGAAGCGAAACCCGTTTAATGGCAAGCAACAAGTTGTTTTTGGTGTCACCAACAACAAGCCACCATCCCTCCTCCTTGGATTTTGGATACCTGGGAGCATCAACAGGTCCTACTTCTGCCTGATCCCGTTCGAGAGCGACTTGTATTGTGACATCTTCCCCAGCCCGCACGTCGTCACTGTCTATCACCTCATATGACAAATCAATATTGGGGAAACGATTACAAAATCTGGCAATATCAAACAACTGGGAATCTGACATGCCCAACAACTCCCGCCTTTCATCATCGTCCATCTCTAATAAATCAAACACAGTTTCTATACTCTTCCCTGGGTTCTCCTGGCATTTCTTAGCCAGATCCTTAGTAAAGTGAGGAAGTTGTAATAGCATGGAGTCACGTTCCCACATTCCTTGAGTAACCATTTGACTAACTTCCATGGCCAGAAGAGCCAAGCTTAGCCAACCATTACTTGATATTACATCTACCATTGACTGAAGCAATCTATTTGCACAAAGAAGAACCTCCCTCTGGTCCAGTGCAAGATTTCCCCCGACAAATTGCCTTGAGAAGTGGGCCTGCAGCAAAGCATTAGCTTTAACATGTGGGTCTGTGACTCTCGGGTTTTCAAAGGAAAACCTTTGGTGATTAATTAATCTGCGAACCACCTCTTCCTCCCCGGGTCGTATTGGAAGCTGAGCATACTCAGAAGCTGAAGACAGAACCTCCAAAAGACCCTTCATTTTTGTCTTTGAAGTCAATGATGACGAAAACCGCTCAATTGTTGTGTAACTGATGTAATAATATGAAGCAATCATACCAAGATTGAGTGGAGAAAGATCCATGTCATCCTCGATGAGAACACACTTGCTCGCTTCCAAATCACTTAATGTATTTTCCACAAGCTCTGAAAGGTGATCAGAAAGATGTCTGTGACTAACTCCTTGTAGATTGTAATAGTTGGGATTTTGTGTGAGACGCCTGTACATGAATGTCCATGTGAGATAATCTACAGCATCTTGCTTATTCTCAATAACCCCAGCAACAATTTCAGCATTCAGGTTATCATGCAAGAAGTGATGAAGGTGGCTCTCAACAGGGAAAGCTTCATATAAAAATTTCTTATAGTATTCTTTCCGGGGTGCATGACACAAGATGACACATTTCCCAGAATTATCTACCAAAGGCCGGCTGGCATGACCCATCATCTGCAGAAGATCAGTAACAGGGTAATCTGACTGTGCATTTTCACGCCCATCGTAATACTGTGTACCCATCACAACTACCAAGTGAGCCGACAATGTCACTCCCCAACACATAGAACTACTCAAAACACACACCTGAATCCAGCCAGCTTCAAACAGTTGGGTCACAATATCATAATCCAGATTGTTTAAGCCCTCATGCAAGTATCCCACTCCGCCTTGTAATGTTTCTTTCAACATTGCATCACTAATCTTGTCAAGAAAAGGTTCAAGCTCTTCTGAGGACCGCAATAAGAATGGCTTCTCTGCACCGTCTGCACTCGAGTATGTAATCAGATCCACAGCTGTCAGCTGCACATGCTTCCTTGTAGGCACAAATACAAGAGCAGGTTTTGCATTCTTGGCGTGCTGAACAATTGCAGTATAAGTTGGTTTTGTCATTGCTTGCATCCTTGCCTCAAAATTAGCAATGTCTACACCTTGAATGTGTATTTCCAAAGGTACAGGACGAACGCCGGGGGGAAAATTGAAGAGACCATGGGAAGTAGCTCCAATCCATTCTCCTAGATCCTTGGCATTTGCAAGAGAGGTAGACAATGCCACAATACGAATCTTGTTTTCAACCTGACTAGCAATATATCTCATCCTCGAAACAATGACTTCTAAAACAGGACCACCTTGACCTCCAATTAAGTGGAGTTCATCAATGATGAAAAGGCTAACCTGCTGCACATGTTTCCTTTGTTTCCAGCGGCGGGATAAAGCATCCCACTTCTCTGGGGTGCTAATGATAATCTGACCTTTCTCAAGTAGCTTCAAGTCAGCTGCTGTTTCTCCAGTCAATTGAACCACCTTCAATTTAAGACCACCTCCAAATTTCCTCTCCCAATCACGATACCGTTCCTTGGCCAGTGCTTCAATAGGTGCAATATAAACAACACGCATTACACTATCAGGCCCTTTTTGATGATTCCTCAAAATAGCGAATTCTGCACAGATGGTCTTACCACTTCCTGTCGGTGCAGCAACTAATACATTGTCATCAGAATTATACAGAACTGTGAATACTTGGGTCTGGACAGGATTGAAATGCTTGAAATCCTGATAAAGTGCTTCATACGATGGATTTCTCAATGCAGTCACAGGCAGTGGTTGCAGATCCAAGAGTTCAGTTGGGGGAGGGTACTTTTCAGGTAAGATAAGGTGCCTGAAGGAAACAGGTAGAACAGTTTGTGATCCAAGCCATCTATCTGAAACAACATGGATGAAGTATTGAGGAGGAAGAGGTTCGTAGATTGGAACTGTGAAATTCAGCGTATGATCCTCATCAATAAACTGCTTTTTCAGCATAAAATTCTCATGATGAAGGATATATTCCCCATCATTGTCCTCAACAATCACCCAAAAAGGCTCAACATAACCATGAATTCTGTCATCCCATGCAAAATCCGGAGTTATCGTGAGTTCAACCCTCAGAACTGTCCGAGTAATAGGCTGCACATGAGCTGCAAGGTTCAGTTTTGGAAACTGATGGATATATTTATGAAGCATCCTTCCCATCTTTGGAGCACGAATGAGTTCACCTATCTCTTGTGATGATAGGTCATAATACCTCTCCCAAGCCAAATCTTTCTTCTCCAACTTCGTTAATACATCACTAGGGATACCATTGAACTGACGAAGGGGTGTTTGGACACTCCACATCCTCTTGGTCACCATCTTGCACAAGTTCAGAGCCTTTTCAGCCAACTGTGCCCATCTACGTTTCAATACAATCTCAAAAAGAGCCCGCAAAAGGCGTCCAGCACTCTGAAAGAACAAATAATAAAAATCAGTAAAATACTTGCAAATTACAAAAGTCAGCAAGACAGGGAAATTTGGCGTTTTTTGCTGTGTTTTTCTGTTTTCATTTATAAGAATTTTAGAAAACAATTTTCAAAATTAAATTTTGGAAAACATGGAATTTGCATTCTTTTTAAGTGTCCTCTAAGAAAATTGACAAGAACTGAGATATGAAAACATGGTGGCATGCCCCATAATTAAGCTGAACTTCTTTCTTTTTCTTTTCAACCTTTCTTTTAAATAGTCCCCGACCCAAAACCCCTTTATCACTTCATCCTCACAACTGCAAATGTTGCCCACTTTGCCTCGCTGCTTCCAACCCTTGCTGGCACTGCCTCCTGCTCCGTCGCCAGCACCACACATGCCCCAAGCGACCACTGTCAAGCATTGTTGCAACAGTTCCCTTCTTCCTTTTATTCTTCATATGTATTAACAGTAATTTCATGAAATTGTAATTTTGAGCCTTTTGGTATTTTTGTCATTTCCTCCCTTTCAACTACTTGTAGTTGCATTCATAATGAGGTTAATTTTCTGTTAGGGAATTAATAATGGATATGAAAAGAAAAATCAGTTTGTAGCTGGGTTTGCATTCAAAAAAAAAAAAGAAAAAAGAAAAAAGAGATCAACTTAACTGTACTCAGTTATAAAATACAGGCATGTACATACAGGGAAAATTAAACGTATTCTAATATCACAATTTATTTTGAAGTTCATATAAAATATTTTTTAGTTCATAATTTTTTAAAACAATGACACGTAATATGATGCATAATAAAATTAAGTTACTTTTTTAGTTACTTTAAGATATTTCACGTTTAAATTATTTTTAAATTGACATTTACTTTTATTTTAAAAGTTTTAACAGATTGAAAATTGGCAAATCAAACAGATTTTCAACGTTCCCAAGTTTTTAAAGACAACAAAATATAGTCAAACCAAACATGTTTCCTAGAACTTGAGAATATGAAAATAAAATCTGTTTCAGAAAATGAAAAAAGAAAATGTTCTTATTTCTTTAACAAAACTGACCATTAATATCTCAATAGTATAGAACACATTCTCACCTGAGTTATGAAAACCATATCAGATGTTAGTGAAAGCCCTTCAAGCTTTAACTGTGAAATGTATGCTTGAAGCAAAACATTGATTTTCGCACTTGGCTCTTCCAAACTCTCCTTGATGGGAATGGGAACACGGTCCAAAAGCTTTGCTAGCTCCATCTTCTCATCCTGCCGTACCGTCACATACTTGAATTCTTCACTCAGTGAGAACAATCGGCATAGCTCTATGTCTCCCATCGTAGGCTTCAAATGCTCGTTATATGTGGAGATGGTTCCATGTGTTATGTAGTAGTAACTTGCAATGCGACCCAAATCAGTGACCTGAAAATACCCAGTCTTCCTGTCATACTTCACCAAATTATTCCTATCCAAGATGGTTGCAGCTGTATGAATCTGCAAGATTTCAATCAGAGATTAAGATTAGCCAATAAACCAGTAAAATATTGGAATGGGCAATACAAGGATACACATCTAAAACATCTGCATTAATATCACCCAAATTCGTCCACCATATTATCGAAAGAGAAAATCCCAATTCCAGGTAAAGGAAACAGGAAATTTTAGTAGTGAAAACAACAAATTTTTCCTCTAAGTGAAAAATAGAATGGAAACCATGTGCCGTCTTTGTAACTAATTCTGGACGCATGAAATAAAGTAGAAAGCATCTTCTGAAAGTAAACAAACCTTAAGTTTCTCAGCCAATAATGAACTAGTAACCACTTTAAACAATTCTAAACAAACCATTAATTGACAAGCATAAATATGACTAAAGACACAGTCCATACATTTCACACACAAAAAAAAACAGATATACAATTAATCGGAAGAAAAAGAAAACCCATAATAAATAAACTAGTGTTGGGTTAAAAGATAAAAAATAGCTAAATAAAACAAACCAAATAAAGTCAAAGAAATCAGTTTGGTTCAGGTAAATGATGCATAACGACACAATGAAAGCATATATTGCAGCGCAACTTCAAGTTTTTCTTGGCCGATGAAGATCTAGTACCCTTTAAATAATTCTAACATGACTACAACGCCCATCCATATATATGTCGCATGCACAAACATAAAAAGGAAAACCGGGGGGGTTTTTTTTTGTTGTTTTTGGGCCTTAATAAATAAACATAAAAAGGAAGTGTCAAGTTAAAACTTATAAAAACAAACCAAATAATGACATCCATCTTTTTGGTTCATGTAATAATGCATTATGATACAATTAAAATTTATATTGCAGTGATACTTACCAAATCAGCTCTTCTTTCCTCCAATAATACATCTCTTGTCAGCGCATCAGGTTCTAAACCATAAAGTGAAGGATTCCGCACCATGCGGACATACAAGTAAGTATATCCAAGCCAATGACAGGCTTCTCTAGCATTTTGGACAGTACCAAGTACAATTTCTGCATTCAGCTGATCAGCCAACTTGGACACAAACTGGCTCTCAATAGGAAGTTGCTGATTCATAAGTGAGAGGTAATACTGCAACTCACTGTGGCCAGTAACAATTATTCCTTCACCATACGAGTCATACTGGGGCCTTCCAGCACGACCCAGCATCTGCATCACATCAAGAGGGCTCAGTTCAGTCCATGCTCCCTTCTCCGGACTGTAAATCTGTGTTCCCTTAATTATCACCGTGTGAGCTGGAAGATTCACACCCCAGGCAAGGGTTGCGGTGGATACCAAAACTTGCACATGCCCATCAGCAAAGAGATCCTCAACAAGCTGACGATCTGTCCTGTTCATACCGGCATGATGAATTGCAAAACCGTATGGCAGAAGATCCTTAAGATCATTGCTCTTCACAAGGTCCGTATGAGTATGAAGAATCTCCCGACTTGCACTATCTTCTTTAAGGAATCTAGCAAGAGTATCTTTTGCAAGAGCAGTATCTCTGATGGCTTTAGCTGTTTTAGCAGTTTCTTTCCTTGAATGTACAAATATAAGAACTTGATGTTTTCCTGCCACAGCCATAACTTTCTCATAGCAAATATCATTCATCAACTGGAACCTCTGAAGTGGCTTCTTTACTGTGATTCCAACATACTGTTGAGAAAGGGGAACAGGCCTATAACTATTATCAAAATAGAACAACCCCTTATCCAGTTTAACTCGCAAGAATAGTGCCACATCTTCATAATTAGGAAGGGTAGCAGACAAACCCACCAACCGAATATGCTCTTCTGTGGCTTCAATCTGCCTCACTGTTCTAGCAACAATGCTTTCAAGAACAGGACCTCTATTATCATGAAGAAGATGGATCTCATCAATGATAACTAGTTTCACAAGCTGTGTGTAAGTGCGATCTCCTGACTTCCGAGTGATAATATCCCACTTCTCAGGTGTTGTTACAATAATTTGAGTCTCCTCTATCTGCTGTCGGGTTAGCGATTGATCTCCACTGAGCTCCCTAACTTTAACATCATAACTCTGCAGCCGATTGGATAAATTCCCAACAACCTCAGCTACAAGGGCTTTCATAGGTGCAACATAAACAATTTTGTATGCACTATGATCAATTGAACCATCATTTGGATTTCTATGCAGGGCAATCTGCCGGAGAATTGTGAGGACCGCCACATTAGTTTTACCAGCCCCAGTTGGAGCACAAAGAAGAAGATTGTCAGGCTTGAAAAGAGCAGTCTCGTAAACCTGGCTCTGAACCCTATTCAACTGTGTCATTCCTTTAAAGGCTGGTTGTGCCCAGTCAGGCATAGAAGATATCTTAACAAGCTTCTCATTCTCCTTAAGTGGTTTAGCCTTCAAAGCTGGCACATGAATTTCTTCATAACCCTTGCTGAGATGCCTATAAGACCCATCTGGAAGGTCACACTTCTTTTTTGCCATAAACAAACCACCTTGAGCAAAAGCAAGGTTATCTAGATCAATCATCTGACGCTGACCTTTCAACCATCCACTCTCTGCATCTCTATCAGCAAGCCCCCTCCTGCTCCTCTCCCTGTCCGTGTTCCCCTCACCACCAGTATCGTCCCTCAACCGACGTGCCTCTTCCCTTATACTCTTCTCCAAGTTCTTCTGCCTCTCCTTCGCAGAGGCCCTTGTTGCATGCAACTGTTCCAAAATAGGCTGCAAATCTGTCCCCTTCATTTCCTCCTCAATCTTCTCTCTTTCCTCCTGGTCCTGTGCCCTTGCCAACTTGGTACACCACACTATCTTCAGTCTGTTCCTTAAAAGGAACTTAATGAGACTGAACTTATCAAACTCAAGATGGATCAACAGCTTGTTCTCAACTTCTCTGTCATCACCTTCAGCCAGAATCTTTAGAACCTCTTCAGCGAGTTTCTGGCACTGCTGTGGATCAATCTGCTGCTCAAATGCCTGTGAAATCTTCCTCTGCAGCCAATAGGCATCTATATCCTGTACATTGAGACTCATTCCCTCATTTGCATCCTCCATATCTTCATCGTCAATACCACCACCCATTTGCATACCACCTGATCCATTCGGTTCGGCAACATCATCCTCATCCTCTTCTTCCTCTTGCACCTGATCAAGATCACTCTCATCATCGTCATCCTCATTCTCCTCAAATTCCACTGCCACACCAACATCATCATCAAGGCCATCATCGCCATCCATAGCCGAGGTACCATTGGCAGCATCAGACCCCTCCTGAAAGTCTGTAATAAGCTTCCCAATAGAAACCAGCTGGTCAAATACTTGATTAGGAATAGGATTCAAAAGCTTCTCAATTTCCTTCTTCTTGTCCGGATTCTTAACAGCATCATTCTTGAGCACTGCAAGAATCTCATCAGCCGCACCGCTAACAATGCTGAGCGGCTGCCCGCCAAGCTGCTGTTGAATGACACTCAGCATGGCCTCATAGGCAGCCCTAGTCTCTTTGGTCTTGGGCTGATACACGCCTTCCTCCGTGGCAGTGAGGACACTCTCTTCCTGGAGGCGGCGGCGCTTGCCCTGTCGAGGCAGGGGCTCGGTCAAAGGGTCACGCTCCTTTTTCTTCTTCTGCTTAGCCTTCTCAAGTTTCTCATCCAGCTCGGCGGGCCTGCCACGGTAGGCCCGGTCACCAAAGCTCCTTGGGTCGATCTTCCCCCACAGTGACTCGGGTTCACCAGTGGGTTCGTGGGTTTCCCGGGGACGCGAGTCGGTGGTGAGGACCAAGCTCGAGTTGGCACGGTACTCATACTGCTTGAACCGTGCGTGTGCCTCCGCACCACCACCAAGGTGCGACATTTTTCTCTACTCTCTTTAAATCCAAGTTAAAATCCAAGTTAAAAGAGAGAGAGAGAGAGAGAGAGAGAGAGAGAGAGAGAGAGACCCTAACCCTGCAAAATCAAAATTGAAAGCAAAAATGGATCAGAAAAGTCTTAGATACGACCAATTGAAACAAAACCAGGCAACATAAGAAAGACAATAAGATTGAAGTAATCGAAAGAACAAAAAAGTAATAACAAAAGTGTCCGACTATGGAAACGGTAAAACCCTAATGCTGAAAAGGTTGAAGAGAATAGAAAAATGTAATACCTATATTGGAAGAGTGAATATCACAGATCAGCAGAGAGATATGACCGGCAGCGAGAGAGTACAGAGGTAGCCACCGAGACCCGGTGAGTAGAAAGCAAAGCAGCAACAGAGAGAGGGACAGAAAACCAGAGGAGATTAGAGCAGATAGCTCAAAGGTAGTAGCCTTGTTGGAGAAGGATGGAGGAGAGAGAACACATAGAAGTAGCCGCAGTGAAGAGAGGGTCGAATTGGTAGAGTATGTGAGCGTGACAGAGCGAGAGAAAATTAGGGCTTTGGCAATGGCAAGTAAGTGAATGGGGTGGTGCGGTCGTGTTTGCACGAAGATGGTGATGGAGTAAACAGTGAAAAGAGTCGGTTTATTTGGATGGTCGGTCGTGAGCAGTGTAGAAGCAGAACGGGTTAAAAAAATCTAGTGTGTTTGAGAAATAATAATAATAATAATAATAATAATAATAATAATTAATTGGGAGATGCTAGTGTGCTGAAAGAAAGATCCTTCAGCAGGTGTGGGTGTTGCATGTCTGAAGATGGTGAAAACACGTGTCCCGTTAGAAGAATTACTTTTTTTGCATGTGTTGAAGTGGAAGGCATGTGGTGCAGCAGAAGGTCCCACAGTCAGTGATAGTACGGGAATCGAGGTTGACTAATTAAATAGAGGATAATGCTAGGGAAACAATGGAATATGTGTACAATGGCTACAATGAATTCTTTAAAAGGCCCAAATAAGTTTAACAAAGTAAACTAGCCCATTAATAATCCTAATCTTTTTTAGATGTTTAGTTAACCATACCTCAAATTTTTACAAAATTACATTTTTCCCCCAAATCCCAATACAGTAAATTGAAACCCTTTTACCCCCTATTCCAAAACCCTTTCAAAGCTTGGTGAAAAGAAGACCCGTCAGCGCCGTCTGAGAAGGAAGACCCCTCATCTCCGGAAACGGCAACCACGGTAGGCGAAAAGGTTAGGGAACCGCACCCAACGTAGCCGTCGAGACCACCCAACCGTGACCGCCCGAGAACGTCGCGTATAACACGCCGTGATCGCCCGAGAAACTCCGTGCTCCGCCTCTGATCAGATCCGAAGGGAGTGAGGCGGCTGAACATCCCACCGTCGCCGACCCGGAGTGTGTTCGCGGTGTGCCTCCGACCAGAGCTGAAGCATTTGAGCCGTTGCACTCGTGTGGGCACCCCCGTCGCCGGTAAGTATCTGTAGTTGTTCATCTTCCAACGGTTATAGCTGTTGCATATCGTGTTAGAGATAGATATTGTTGATTATATGAGTGATTAACCATGGTAAGGAAGCTATGGGTTCGATGGTATCATCCCGGAGATTGTGGGCTAGGTAGTTCATTTACGTTGTTCTAATTCATGATGATTTAACTTTAGCGCGGGAAAGAACCGAAAAAGTTTGTTCGTTTTGATTTCATATCATTTTAGATTAATTTTTTTCCTTTTTTTTGACTGTATCTGTGTGGACCATGTGCATCTAATTTGTCGTTTTGTTGCTTGACCATTGTTGACTCTGCGTTGATATTATCTCGGATGGTTAGTTTAGTATGACTTTGGATGGTTAGTTTAGTATGATATTGGATGGTTAGTCTTAAAATTTTTTTGACTCTGCGTTGATATTATCTTGGATGGTTAGTTTAGTATGGTCATGTTATTTTATGTTCTTCAAATTTTGTGAGGCGTGTCTTGATTTATCTTGGGTTTGTGCTGGGCATGTGTGGTTACTTAACATAACTCTGCATTTTGGAATTATTTTCCTATCATCCAAATCAGGTTGGGGAAAGTTGATTTGCTTCTCTTGATTTTTTGAAATATCTATTACATACTAATACCAATGACTTGTTTTTCAACCGTATAATTTTGAATTTCGTGGGTATGTTACTTTCATATCTCGTTCTTTTTATGAGCTGAATATATGTGTAAACTAAAAAATGTTTCACTGTTTTCACATGCAATTAGAGGATGTTTTGCAGTTGAAGAAACTCTGATTTGTCATATAAGTATAACATGTTTAGTAATTATGTTTAAAGGATCAAAGTTTAAGGATCAAAGTAATTATGTTTAAATTTTCTATTTTTTTCCTCTTGGAAAATAACATAATATATAATGTAGGTTTTGTTTAATAACACCGTAAAGCGCAAAAAATTATTGAAAAAATAAATTTTTTTATAAGTTTAATACATTATATATAAAAAAGTAAAAGGAAATTATCATTATCTCCGTTAAGTTCTCTAAAAATATGTTTTAGCTAAATTCTATAATATGTTATAGTATTTATTATCAAATTAAGATTTTTCTATATGAAAACAAGTTAAAATGAAATTTTCTTTTTAATAAGCAACAGGCATAAAAGTCCAAAGACTTAGCTTCTACTTCTCCATAGTTTAAGAATTCATAATTAATCCTTGAAAGTTTAAACTCTTTGTTTTCGGAAAAAACATAAATCACTACTCAAGTACTCATACATAATCGGTGATACGATATTTGCGAAGTTATAAGAACCTGTTTTAAAATTTAGATAAGCTACCGAATTATTTAATTGTATTGTTTCATTGTTTGTTAGAGCTAAGCATTACCGTTGGTGTGGTTGATAGTGTGTAATTACTGATTCATGTGTTCATGGATTAGTTTTTCATCCTAATTATAGATGGTTACTAATGGGAAGTTTTGAGCTTTGATATTTGTTTATCTTTCATAACATATAAGATACACTAAAAGGTTTCAGGGGGACTATTGCGTAAGCAGATTACCACGCTGCTCGAACGAATCAATCTGTATACCGGCTGACCTGAAACTCAGATGGGTAAAAAGGTATCGAACAAATTACATCACTAAATCAACATTTTTTTTAAAACGTTATTCTGATCCTCTTTGGTTTTGCTCAACAGAAACTAGTAGAGACCCGGTGCTCACCTTGCTACATCAATAACTTATTTACCCACCTGGAACGACATCATGAACGAGCTAAGTTGGACGAGATTGAGGCCATAGGATTCGGTTTCCTCCGTCGCGTACCACAATGGCATGTGAAACAAAGCATCATGCTCCAATTAGCCAAGGCTTATGACGTTGACACAGACACGCTCATGGTGGACGCAGGGAACATTCACATTAGTGCCGAACTTATTGGCAGTGTATTCGGCATACCTTCTCATGGTTAGTGTTAGTTATATAGGTTGTAAAAATTTCTCTGAGTGGTTTACTTTATCTGTTTTTGACACTTAATAATTGTGGCAAAATGTTCCGTTCCTCGCAGGTGAACCAATACCAGAATTGCAGAAGAAAAATCCATCGCATCTTGCAATTAAGGCGGAGTTTCAGAAGAAAACAACAAGTCAACTCTGTGAGTTTGTCTTTGCTTGTCCAATGGAGACTGAGCAACAGAGGATGAGGTTCAGAAGATACTTTATCTTGGTGGTTTTGAAGATGTTTCTGAACCCCACAAGCCAGCAAACTATTTCTCCGTGGCACCTCCCTCCAATATTAGATGTGTCGAACCCTAGAAGGTTTCATTGGCCTTATCACATATTAAAGTGGCTGCGGGATGCGATAAGTAAATTCCAAGATGAGAACAGGGAAACATGCGGCGGGTGCATGTTCGTGCTGCTGGTAATGCAATAAATTAAGTTAATTTGAAGCCAATGTACCACCGTATGTGTAATTCCTAAAATTTAAGTTATTTTTCTATAGGTTTTGTACTTTCAGCGCTTGAAACATGGTCCATTGCATGCATGTCGAGTTCCCGAACCCTGGATTGTTGAGTGGACAACTAATGAGCTTGATAAGAAGGCCGACTACGTCATCTCACAGGTTCAACTTCTACTAATGCATTTTATAAATTCTAGTTGATAAAAGAAATGCAATTGGCGGTCCACATTGAGTGATTGAAATCTTGCTTTTGACCAAATGTTGAACACACAGGGGCATAGTAACAAATGTAAGGACCAAGAGAAAGCAGAAGAAACAATGTTCGAGTAAAGCTGTTAACGAGGGGGGGAGGTGTAAAAGGACCCGCAACGGCACTGACGAATCACAATCTACCAAAGGGAAAACTTCACCTCATCCAACCTATAGGAAGGCAGAAAAGGTAATTTGCTTTCCTTATGCAAGATCGTTGGCTCAATAAATTGGATCCTTATTTATGTGTTGTGATGGTTGATCGTTATCATAGATTTTGCGAAAACAAAATTGTAATTGAGGCTTCATTATGTGGCTGTATGGCTTGTTTTGATAGATGAAGTTCATAAAAGAACGGTTACGAGGGCTAGATTCAATGATCGTGTATTATATTTACATGTTTCTATGTTGAAATCTTGTTTGAATCTAGTTGTGTCTTAATTTTATTAAGGTTTTATTTTAGTTGAGTTTGTTACTTAAAGAGGAGGATCTAGGATGCCCAACTTAGGTTCTAACTTGAATTGGATAGATACTTTATGATTAATTTATTTGGATGGCTTTTTATGTATAAAAGAATTGCTTCATGGTGCTGCCTATTTGATTCATTGTGTGAAAGTAGAATTCAGTGATGATTACTGTGTTTGTAATTAAGGATGTTCACTGTAGTTGGGTTTCGGATGTAAAATATAGTGTGGCCATAGATGGTTATTTTTTATGAACAATTGTGAGGTTGTTATGTTGCCAAAACGCCTGAAAGTTCACATTAGATTTTTTCCATGTATTTGTTGTCCCATGTTGAACACAGGGTTGCGTAGTCAACAATTCAATGAAAAGACACAAGAAGCAGCCTTCGAGTAAGGTAGTAAACAAGAAAGGAGGGTGTAAAAGGCCCTCCAAGGACACTGAACAATTTCCGTCTAACGAAGGCAAGACTACATCTCAGCCAAGATATAACGAGACGGATAAGTTGGTATGCTTTCTGTATCATAGCTCATGTGATAATTTGAATTGGATGTTCACTTTGTTATATTTCTGGGTTTACACCTTAGTACGATTTGGTTGTTCACTTTAGTCGGGTTCTCTTTGTTTGTTAATTTAACTGATGATATGCATGAATTTACATCACAGCAATCCAAGACTGGTACGAGGAGAAAGGTGATTCCCAATAGGAGCCGATGTAGACGAAGCACCAGAAAAGAAATTCCAAAAGAAAGTGTCTCAGGAAGCACTGCTGCGCCATTGGTAGTCTCGGAATCTGATGATGATGACCATGTGCCGCTTGCTAGAAGGATGCGGTTATTCCGACAGCACCCTCCGCCACATGATTCAATACAAGAAGATCCAGTGTTCAACAGCACTCATGAAAATCATCAAGCTGGAAAAATTGACCTAAAAAATGGATCTCCACACACACCGCCAGCAGCACCTGTACAGCTCAGTGACTATGATTTTGACCGGTTAGTGGGTTAATAATTACCTTGCTGCATGTTTTTCTTCTCTCTTTTTTTCACCAATGTCCTGTGATTGCCGTCTAGCTAGGCATGACTTGTTCTCTTAGCTAATTTCTTGTTCCATTGGTCTGCAGCGAATTTGACATCTCTATCGTTCAGTGTCCTGAATTGGAGCAAGTTCTGAATAATGTTGAACAGGGGCACCAAACCAAAGCCATAATCATGCAACCACTGCAAACGGTGTACCCAAAAGGATCACCCTATTGTACACCGAGTCCAAGTAGACCGAGCTTTTCACTGGGTTTAACTCAGATTGAAAAGACTCCAACCCCGTCCCCACTACATTCAATTCATCCAAGATTAAGAGAAATAAAGATGGGAGAGACTAAAGAGGAACAAATAAGAACCTGGATAGTTAACCCATCATTGGATAAAAATCAAGATTTAGCTTCCTACGAAGGGCGGGGCTACATGGTACTACAAAGGAAGGATTTCTGGACCTTGAAACCCCGCAATTGGGTAAACAGCTGTGTAAGTATATGAACTTAAGCATGGGTTTTAATTCTCTATACTTGTATCGGTGTTTAAATTATACATGCTGAATACTCTGTGTAGGTAATTCAATGGATGTGTTATTCTTACAACGACACTCAATCATCTAGGTTCAAGGGAGAGTTCTATTGTGTGTGTCCAGGCATATTGGTAATTACATTCATATTACAATGTGGAGAGAGCTTTTTCTTGGGATTCTTACTATGTGTGGGTATGCAGGAATCAGTGATAAAAAATCATACTCTGGAAACATTTATGGACGGTGTGGCACCAATTTATGATGGTCTTAGTCCAAGCTTTGGTGATGACACTAGGTTCTTTGACAAGGTAGAAGCTGCAAAGAGAAAATGGGTGAGTTGCTGTTTTATATTTAAATAGCTGTTGGAAATAGCTTGTCACATGATTTGAGAATGTTAAGGTTCTTGAATGGTCGAATGAGATCAATAGTTTTTGTGTTGTTCCTTTTTTTTTTCCTCACATGGATAATTTCTTCATATGTATTGCTTGCTGCAGTGGTTAATTCCTTATTGTTGGAGGGGCCATTGGTGGGTATATGCATTTGATGTGGTTACGAAACGTTTAATTATTCTCGACAGTTTGCATTATGGTCCAGAAGATGATAAGCGAATAAAGCTCGATGCATATGTGGTAAGATACCATAATTCTTTTAATCAATATTCATCCGCACAGTTCAGCCCACTCATAATTTTGCTCGCGTATGTTCATTGCATGATTTTCAGGGGAGACTATGTGAGGATATGGCAAGCATTTCTATTCCTGCATTTGTTCGGACAACGCACGTCCCAGCTCGTTCGTACGCGATGGTTCCAAAGCAACCGAACAAGTGAGATGAAATTTTAACCCAAATTTAAGGCTTTGTTAGATATCATTTGAAAATTTTTCGTACCATGTAACTTGGTTTTCCTCAACTTAATTGCAATAGCGTTTTATTGTCCTGTAGCTTTGACTGTGGCATGTGTGTCATTAAGTTGATGGAGAGCTGGACCGAAGAACGTCAACTTTGTGAATGGGATGAGGTTTGTAAATTTCACATTTGCGCAAGTGTCATGATTGATCTTGTATAATTATTAATGAAAAGGTTCAATATACTAAACCAACTGATAAATCTACCCACAGGATTCACTCCAATCAGACAGGATGGAGTTGATGCTAGATATTATTTGTGGCCCGCACAATACATTGGTACACCAGCTCATTTCGTTATTGGAACAAAAGGCTATACCTGTTCGTCGCAATGAACCACGGAACAAGAAGAAGGACGTTCGTTCACCATACACTGCACCTAGTACACGGTCATTGATTGAACGTGCGGAGGGATTACCAAAGGGGGCAATGCGCAGAGGGAGGAAGAAGTTGCTTACTTAGTATTAGTTACACTGAATTGAACTACTTTGTTATACTGAGTTTACTTACTGTTGACATGCTTAGTGCTTTGTTATTTTTCACATTAGAAAGACTTGATTCCATGACATTTATTTTCCTACAGTACAATGACATATTGGTTATGTTAACTAAAAATTATCCATGTCTTTTAGATTTGAGACTCCCAGATTTATAAAGGTTGTTTGGTAAAGCTGCCATATTTGTGCTTATCAAAACTGGTGACCACTAACCATCCGCCATAATAGCTAATCTGAACATCCAATAACTTACTAAAATGAACATCCAGTCTAACAAGGACAAATCCAAAACATAACCAAGTGATCACAAAATCTAACGGATAACCATCTTTGTTTATAGTAAAAATGAACATCTGAACACCTATAGAAATGAACATCTACTTTAGTGGATTGAAAATACGTGAAAACAATGTCTATGAAGAATAGCTACGTACCGAAAAACTATATAGTCAAGCGTGTAGAAATCAGAAACAACTTTATTAAACTGTATACCAAGTTATAGAATAATCATCAAATATACATGTTATGCTTTAAGTCTACAAGAAATAAAAATAGTAAAATGCTTCGTTTTAACAAATGGAAAAATGGTTCTTGCAATCAATAGCATGTGGACCTTTGCAACAGCTGCCTTAGAACCTTGAAACTAACATGAATCCTATAAACACAGAAATGAGAAAATATACACGATCACAACCTCGTACCACTAATCCCATTTTTGGTTGAAGGAGCTTAACAAAGACATGAAACCACCGTCTTGTTTGGGAACATCCAGGCTAGAAACATCACAATGGTTTATATCTTGAAATGTGTGCGGACGAACCACCTGCCAAAAATTAAAAAGAAAAAGTCCAATAGTTATGTTCTAGGATAGTACTATACCAAATAAACATACAAAGTTGGGATTAAGCAAAACATATACCGGATGTGAATTCTTTTGTTTTCTCCGTCTTGAATTCTTGATGGACTTCTCAAGGGCAGAGCCAAGCCTCTTACTTTTTGGCCTACCCTTTGTGGTGACCTTCGATGGGCCTTGGATGTCATCAACACCGACATCATTCGAACTCTGAGAGCCAATGTTGGTCTGAGTCTCTGCCATGCTCTCGGACCTCTTTTTGGCACGGTGCGTAGCCAACTTAGCCCTTGTTTCTCCCAAAGCAACATGCAGCAATGCTGTTTCTTCATCATCACCGAGGAACTCTTGAGCAACATTATAGAAGTGTGCACACAGTTTCCTAAATGCAACATGACTCTCATCTGACCGACTGACATCATGGCTACTTTTGACATACGTATGCTTGCGCTTTATCTTCTTGCTCCATCGAGGCAGAATATAACAAGACGGTACTTTGTACACTTTATACGAATGGAAAACTTCAAGGCAGTGACAGCATAACACACCTGAACTCTCAAAAAGATTGCATTCACAACGAAGCTCATGTGTGGAACGGTCAAAGTGAACATCATACGGAACGCATAGAATAGTATCGTTGAGTAGTTTCTCCTCTTCCACCTTCACGCAGACCACTGGACCCTGTTCATCAACTGCAGAAACTCTGCAGTTAGCCTTCCTCACAAACTCAATTTGAACATCCCTAAAAATGCTCGTGGTATACTCTTGCTGAAACTGTTTCTCTATAGGCGAGGTAGTTGCACAAGGGATAACCCCCCTCGAGTCTGCAGCATCATCCTCCAGTTCCCTCTGCTCCTTGACTCCAAGCACATTGTCATATTCATGAACAAATTGGACCAAGCTAGTTTTACTGTGTAAGTATCCACCGTAGAATGCGTGCATGCTCTCACTCCTTTGCGTACTCCGCATTCCTGTCCAAAATTCACCCTTGAAGTATATTGGGACCCACATGCGTCGGTCATCATACAGATCTACAAGAAATAAATAATACCAAATTAAGCATATAAAGCTTATACCAAACATATTACTAAACCTGAGAAATGAACATCCACAATAACTGATATATTAACCATCCAAATATTTACTATAATGAACATCTAGCTAATTGTCATGCAGTTTACCCATTGGCTGAAAACCCACTCATAACTTGGATTTCCTCATTCCCCAGCAAAGCACAACCGAGGATGGTTGACTTACCATGGTGGTTGACCCCAACGAACGACACAAACGGTAATCCATGCCTACCAGAAAAACCAACCAGATGTAAGAAATGCCAATCAAGATCAAAATTCGTATTATCAAGAAAAGGTAAAAACACCAACTTAACTAATACGTACCTATTTCTATTGTACGTGCTATCAACTGACACGACGTCTCCATAGTATTCATACGACGCCTTACACCTTGCATCAACCCATACTGCACTCTTAAATTTACACTCATCGTCCAACTTCACCGCGTAAAAGAAGTTCGGATTGATGTCCTTCATTCTCCTAAAGTAGCTCATCATCTCCCTGACATCCGCATTAACGTTGCTACTTCGGAGCCTTGCTGTTATATAATTTCTTAAATCCTTCTCTGAGAATCCCAAGTTAGAGGGGCCACCAGCCTCATTTGACAAAGCAAGGAATGTCTTGTTTGGTCGAATCCCAGCCTCATCATTATCCTCGATCACGCACTTCGCATGCATGGTCAACTGCCTATACTCATGATAGTGCACTGCCTTTTTCGGTGAACAAGGGTGAGAGTGCGTCAAGTCAGCCTTGAGCAGAACCCAGTCTTGCACGTCTTTATCAAACTTTACATATATCCTTGCCTTGCACCCAGCAGCTGAAATCGTATTCTTCCGTGTTGGTGCTTTAACACGAGACTCGCGGATCCCATCGCGATTACAGTGTATAGCCTGGTTAATGGGAGCCTTTGTGATCTTGTCAAATGTTGTCGTCCTTATCTTAGTTGCAAATCCAGCTTTCTTTGCATAGGACACATAAAAGTCATGCGCCATCTGCAGCTGAGGAAATCGCATTCCAACTCTTGGTATCTCATCTTCTTGTAGGTTACCATGATCTGGTAACTGTATTTTATATTAATCCGAAAGAAAAATTAATTACCATTAGTCTTCAAATAAAACATGAACATTATGACTAAACAAAAGTAAGCTAGACTCCAGTACCTCATCACCAGGCTCCATCTCTTCACTTCCAACATCCATAACATCCGACAACTGCATACCCGATAATTTCAAAACAAACAGAGTAACCAAAAGGAGGAAGATCCTTATCAAAACTCATTTAAATAAAATCTCAAAAACAATCACCGAAAACACATCAACAGCTACAAAATCAAACCATGAGAATTATTTTTTTCATTTCATGTATTATTTAATTAATTTCAACCCTTTAGTTGTTTTTTTTTAATTCAATGAAAATTATGTAAAATTATTTCTTTTATTTGGGCTATTATTTAAGGGCCTTAATCTATCTTTAGTGGCTTCTTTTTTCACTCCATAAAAAAAAGTCTTTTCCTGTATATTTAGATACACACACTCTTTTCTTCATGTGCAGGAAGAAAAATATTAAAATTTTAACATTATTTATTCCTATAAGCATGAAAAATATTAAAATAATATGCCGGAAGCATATGAGCATATAACGTTACAAATATGTAGTGAGCATATAAGCATATCATTACATGATTAAAACACTCATATAAGCATATCATGGTTAACATGTTGCAAATACAAATAACATTTCCTTCAATTCAGTAAACAAGTTCAGCCTCTGCATCACACTATAGTTATCTATTTTACATACTTGCATGGTCATCATGTAGATATAATATAAACACACTGTAGATAAAAATAAATTCATATAAGCATCCCAAAAAATTAAATTATGCTATCCCATCATGCATATAGGCACATAAGTCCATAATAGGATGATTAGCAAATGAAGATGCCATTTAACATGATGACAGCATAAATTCACATACAAAAACACGTAAGAAAATATACTTTCTGGATATAATCATATAACCATAAAATGATTAATTAATTTCAGCTAATCCTCAATGCATATAATCATACTATTATAAATAAAACAAACATAACTTTAATTACATCTCAACTCATGGATTACAAGTGCATGTTTCAATAAGCATACAATCAAAAAACTCATTTATGGTAGAATTAAACGCGAAATAAACATCCATGGCAGAATTTGAGGATCCTAATTGCTCACCTTGTTTAACTTGTGACCATGCTCTGCGACATTGGCGGCTAAGTTTTCTTGTTCGTTTGATAAATTTTCAGAAACTTCAGAGGCAACACAAACTAACGGTTCAACTATATCAACCTCCATTAATAAATTTCGGCTAGGTGATGTGCATAAAGGAGGACCCTCACTTGCAGCACGTTCTTCTTGCGATTCTGCCATTCTGAAGGAGTGAACACCGGCTGTGTTGTGTGCAGATGAGAGGGCGGCGCTATCGAACGTAGATGAGAGGGCGGCTGCGTTGGAAAGATCCTGCATGGGGCAGCCGTGCTGCGTTGTGTGCAGATGAGAGGGCGGCGCTGTCGATCGTAGATGAGAGGGCAGCTGCGTTGGAACGATCCTGCATGGGGCAGCCGTGTGATCGTTGAGGAGAGTGTTTTAACCTAATTAATTGATTAGAATCTATAATTACTAAATGGTTTTAAATTTCAAATAAGAAATAATACAAAATTAATTGATAACCCATTATTTAATTTAAATTTCATTTAAACCCCCATTGTATGCATTGTACAACTAGTCTATTGTTTCCTCATACTTTTCCTTAAATAGATTATATATAACAGTATGGAAGTTAATTGGAGATTAACTCCTATAAAACGGAATTGGTTTTATGTTTTTTTATGATGAGGCCTCAGTTAGATGGAAGAAGTGATGGGCTTGGGTAAATATTATACCCAAAGGAACAAAAAAGAAAATGGCCCAACCCGTCAGTTTTCCCCCACTTCTCCGTCACCTGTGAAGTGCCCCCAACCGTCCTGTATGAAACTAATGAAATTTAATAAGAGGAATGTTAGGGGGCAGCAACTTTTGGGATTTATAGCCATCAAATAGTCATCAATGAGACTTTTAATGGTGTGAGATTAATGTGAGATTTCATCCAATGGCTCATTCTTCTTTGATGGTTACATGCTGGCCAGAATTTGATAAAATTGCTGGCCCCCTAGACTTTTCCATTTAATAATTTATAACAAAATTGAAACCCTAGCCGTAGCTCTCGTGGAGGTTATAGTGCGCCGGCGTTCTGCATATGTAGCTTCGGTGGTGATCGAGGTGTCGAAAACGTCTAGGATCGCAACTCTGAATTGTAGCTCGTGCTCCGACGTACTTGTCTCCTCAGCCGCGTTGAAGCCGTCGTGTGATTGCCGATCTTGTTCGCGTCTTCTGTCGGAGCTCTACGTCGTGCACGTCTCGTCCGGTGACACCCGGTGGCTGTATTTTAAACGACTTCGCATTCCCTGGTTGCCCTGAAGCCAACCCTCTCTGTTGCCTCCCAACGCTGGAACCTAAGCGAGAGCCACACCCGGCGGAGAAACCGGTGTATTGTGTCGCCTGGTTGAGTTTCCCAACGCCCGCCAAAAGAGAATACACCCAGACTAGAAGAGTGCTCTGATTCAAAGTCTGCCACGTTTTGAGTTCTATTAAAACAAGCAAGTCTTTGAATCAGTAGTTGGTTGGATATTTTGAATACAATGAAATAAAGTATACCAAAGATATTGTCTCTCCTGTTTGAGGTGGTTGTTTAGCTGTGAAGTATGTTATTATAGTTATAATTTTACTGCACTCGACATGCATGATGAAGTGGTATTACCATGTGACCGGGTGGCTTCATAATTGCTAGCAGTTGGATAGTTAGTAAGTTAATTGTGTGAGAAATTAAAGTAAGTGGATGTTACTAGTTACGAAAGTTAACATGCACAAATAGCATGCTTGCAGAGAAGTTAATACCCTTGCAAGATGACTCCACTGGCATTAGTATGTTCTGGAAGATGTACCACTGTTTTTGGGAAGTTCTGGATTTGGTAGCTGTCATGTTATTGTTGTTAGTAGGTTAATTTCCAAATTTTTATCTTTTGTTTTGATTTTCTTTCTGTGAAGTTGCTAAGTTGAAACTTTGGTAGATTGTAGGGTTGATGATGATGTAATTTGCTAAGTTAAAACTTTTGTTAACTTCGGACTGCTACTTAACTTTCTTCTAACCCTAGAGCCTTTTATCAGCTACATTCGGTCTATCAGTAAGTTCATATTACAAGAGACTCTAAACACTGTGCAACCAACCACACATTCACAATCGACCACTGTCCCGCCAATTTCTACCAACACAAACCATTATCAGCGTCGGATTCTTGACATAACCTCTTTGTGATTTTTCCAGGGTCTAACAACCGCAAAGAAACCACGATCTTTGGGTTTGGTCTATTATTTGATGAGAGTGTCAGTTCTTACAAGTGGATGTTAGAAAATCTGCTTGAGGTGATGTGCAAGAAGAAACCGTCTGTGGTTGTGTAAATGAAAGCAATTTGGGTCATGCCTTGGGCCTATGGTTGTTTTTTTGTTATGAACATTGATGATTGAAGTTGTTTGTGAACTTTTAATATTAAATTATGAATAATTTATGATGTGAAATTGTGAAATTTTGAATTTTATTAAGGTAGAAATCATTGAATTTATATATTCAAAGTTATATAAAGATTTTTTAATTATTTTATTTAATATTTAATTAAACCGGTTGAATTCCGGTTAAACTCCAGGCGAACCAATAAACCATTAAACCAGTAATTTCATCGATTTATTGATCGGTCCGGTTCTCGCAACCTTAACATAAACTATAAATTCCAAAATGTAACTTACAAAACCTACTAACTCTAAATCATAACTCCTAAATCGTACACCGTCAAAGTTTAACCATGTTTGTCCAACTCTATACTATAAACCCTTTCTCATCAACCCTAAACTCCAACTGTATCTCTAGTTGGTTTACTAATTTATAGTTTTTGAAAAGTAAGTAATTTGAGTGCATGCGAAGGTAGAATAATTTGATCTTAGTAATCAGGATAATGTAGCTACACAAATAGCATTTTTGCGAAAAACATATTATCATGATAATTCTACTTACATCAGTTTCTACTGATAAAGTTCAACTGTCATCCGTTTACAAAAATATTTAACTTAACTTTATTACGTAAATAAATTTTATTAACTATAATTTAACTTAACACTAACAAAAATATTTAATTTTGATATAGTATTAATTATGTATATTAATTATTATTTAAATAATGAATATACGTCATTAATATAAATTTTTTCTTAAATAAAGATATACATATTTATAATAATTAATTGTTATAATTATTAATAAGTTAAACATGAATCAATTATTCACTATCTTCAATAGATAATTAAATTATTTAATCATGTCCATCGTTTAAAATAATAACATAAATTATTAATTAAGTATACACATAATTAGTGTTTATAATTATTAATAAATTACTTGAAACTTAATTATTTCACATAAGAATTTCCTTTTTTAATTTTTTTTTTTTGGTTGCAACTCATATAAGAATTTCAATCCCATTGTTTTTTCCTACTAAGGCCCATTAGTTTTGTTAGGGTAATGTAACCTCCATACATTTTGCGGAGCCCATGATTATATCCATGGCGTTTTTATCACTTTCCATAACCCACCAAAAATCCAACTTCCAAGGCCCAGCGGACCAATAACACAACTCCACCAAAAACCAAATATTACATTAAAAAAAAAATTACTTTTGTAAACTTAATTAATTGGCCAATGGCCATTGCTAGCGTGCTGAAAAGATTTTTTTTCTGCTGGTGCTGAAAGTATGTGCCAGTTTGAAGTAGAGGACGCGTGATTTTGTTGTTTCTAAAGTGCCGACAGCACCAAATGCAACGGTTCAGGCCATGCCATCATTCTTGAGGGACACGTATTTTCCTTCATCTTTTGACACATAAGCTTCAGCATGTGTTGAAGAATCTTTCTTCAGCATCACAGAATTTTCCTAATTAATTTTGTTATACTAGCTCATAAGTATTATAGTATCAATTTTTCGATTAAATAATAAAAATTATTGAATAATTGCTAAACAGGAAGAAAGATAATAATTTCATGTACCTATATATAAAGATATAGAGAATTGTAATGGTTGGAGTGAAATTTTTGTCCAATTAACATCACAATTTTTATTTTATTTTATATTATTTATTTTATTTATTTTTTTTATCTTTTATACAATTATAATACAAAATCGAACTTGGTTCACACAAAGTTTATAATCTATATAGATTTTTAACTATTGAGCTATAATTATTTTATGTTTTATTTAAAAAATAATTAATAAAAGGGTAAAGTATATTTTTTGTTCATGAAATTTGATAAAAATTTTAAAAATATCTCTAAGTTTTATTTTTGTTTCAATTTTGTTCTATAAATTTTCGATTTACATCAAATATATCCCTAACGATTAGTTTTTTAAAAGTTTTAAGACAAATTCAACAACAATTTCATAAAAATAATTCTTAACTCAAATAAATTAAGCATAATTTTTATGTATTATTGTTAGATTATTCTTAAATATTTTAAAAATTTAACTGTTAATGATATATTTGATGTAAATTAAAAACTTAGAACAAAATTAAAATAAAATAAAACTTAAAGATATTTTTAAAACTTTTATCAACTTTAAAAACAAAAAGTATACTTTACTCTTAATTAAAATTGTAAATCCTTAATATGATTCTTAAGTTTTTTGGAATTTACGAAATTCGAGAATTACAGTTTACTTCTTTTTAACTAGACAGACCCATATCAAAAAAAGGTTTTTATTAAAATATTTATTTAAATGTATCGAATAAAAAACTTTTACTTATATTTTTGATCCGTTTAACTTCATCAAAATATTTTAAAGTTAAGATAATATATAATACCAATATTATTTATACTGATATAATTATTTACTTGTCCTGATAAAGTACAAAATAAATAATCAAGTAATTACTATTTACTATTTTTGGCAATTATCCTTCGTTTTCTTGCCTTAATTTCTTCTATGTTGTTACCATGTGCCTCGAATTTTCATGTAGGATTCATGTTGTCTCCTTTTTTTTTTCCGTGTAAATTATTTTTTAGTCAACAATTGGATATTGCCACTTTGAATTTAATCATCCTTTCCTTTGTCGTTTTTTTTAAATGTGTTATGTTTCAATTTATTCATTGTTCTTCCTCGATTAATGAGTTTGCGCTATATATTTCTATTTTCCTTAATTTCTGTCTAATGGTGCTTGAAATATGTAAACAAAAAAATATTGTGTTGGATTGTAGTTTCGAGGACTACAACAAATAAAAGTTTTTGTAACAGTCAAAAATTATTTTCATAAATCAAAAAACCGTTTCTAAAACTTTAGGTAACAATTTGACGATAGTTTTTGACCTGTAATATATGCAGTTATTGTCAATACTTAAGGTAACAGCAACAAAAAAAATCGTTGCCATAATTATTAATATAGACAATGGTTTTCGACAATCATCTTTAAAGAACGATTTAGAATCGTTATTATATAGAAAACGGTTTAGAACCGTTCTCTTTCATGACGTAAAGGTTTAAAACCATAACTGGATAGGCAACGGTTTTAAACTGTTGTAGTTTTGTTGTTCACAAAAACAACGGTTTTAAGTTGTTGTCTTCGGTGTTATTTTTTGTAACGGTTTTAATACCATTGTCATTTTGTAGCTGCCTTTAGCAACGATTTTAACACTATTGTCTTTTGTAACTTTTGACAACGTTTTTTTATAATTGTATAATTCTTTATTTACAATAATTTTTTATGTTGCATTGAAATTAGTTCCAACTATTTTTTTTTTCATTTAGTGTCAATAAATAACCTTAACCATTTGAATCAAATTACTAAAAAAAACTAATTGAACATTTACCATCAAATTTTATATATAAAGTATTATGTATAAGATCCACAATCTCACATTACATCATCATTACAAAATATTATAATACTATTCTAAGACATAAATACTTCTAATTATATCATTATTATTTTTCTAACTACTATAATACTAATTTAAGTCATAACAACCTCAAACTATAGCATTTAATTTTGCAAAAAATACAATAATAAAAGAGAGTTAAAATAGCTAAATAACAAGTAGGTTTATCATTATCATGTCCATAAATTCATAATTTTTACTTTCTAACATTTGCTCTTTAAATTGAAAACTCTAAAATCTAATTAAAAAAGTACTTTATCTAACTTTTGAAAAGAATCACTCTAATAGGGAGCCATCCATGAAGAGCTTCACCAGTAGTAACTGTGAGCCAACTTGGAAAAAACTCCTCCTCTTACTTATACTAATATTGTTTCAAATATGATGCTACCTACTTCTGGCGACATAAGTCAGAGTCATCCCTTACTTCCTATGATGCAAAATTCTGGACCCAATTATGATATAGAATAATCATATGCATTCACATTTTTAACTTATATATATCTAGATTGGAGGAGTGGGTTATTTTCTAACTAAAAACATTGATATAAATAGATTCTATTAACAAAAGAGAACACTGTTATAAAATCATGCTATAAAAGAGAACATAGATAGATTCTAATTTAAAATCATGCTATCAACATTATATTTTTATATATAAATATAAAAATAACACACATACAGAAATATGACTACTACTTTTCCTTTAATCTTGATTTGAAAGTGAGAGCTCATGAAAGCTCGTAGAGGACCCTTAAAACTTAGAACTTACAAAATCAAAATTCTTAATCCGTTGCTTCCATTTGGGTTATGGTGGTCCTCTAAGATATCAAGTTGGGATTGGGACATTTATTCCAGATCCAGCGAATTACAAGGTTAGTTATTAATAAGAAGAGACTTAAGTTATCTAAACTGAGGTTGAGTCACAACGAGCTGAGGAGGCAGAGGATTGCGAGACAGGGCGCAATTCAGAAGCAGCAACAACGATAGGAGCAGACCACGCACTGCGAGGAGTGGCTTTAGCAACGACGGCCAGGAGAAAACCAGCAACAACCACGCACGCTGAGAAGAAGAGAAGGGTAGACACGACCCATGCCATGTACGCGGCGAGAATAGCAGCAAAGATGACCCACGTATGCGCGGCGAAGAAAGAGGCAGAGACGTAACGATGGCACACCACGAACTGCTTCCTTCAACGGTGGATTGGGGCTCGATGGTACGGTGAGGGTTGCGTAAAGTTCTGCGACGATGGCTAGCGTACGATGATGAATGATGGGTTATGGTGGTGGGTCAGGGCTCGCTAGTAGAGGAAGGGAAGATGATGAATGGTGGGAGGAACGAGCGGAAAGTTTGTTGGGCTCTGATTAGTTTTTTGGATTTTTTTTTTAAGTGTCAAAACAATACTATATGTTAAATTTTAGAGGTAATTGAATGAAAGAAAAACTAATATTTGTTTTAAATTTATTTTGTTCATAAATAATATTTGTTAAATTATTTAAAGAATATTAAAAATTTATTTTTTAATAAAAAATTGATGTAATGATTGTAAAACCGTTCTTTAAAATAGTCAAAGAGAACGATTTATTTTGTTGTTATAACGTAGTGAAAAATTGAACTTCAACAAATGGAGTCGCTAAGAAATAAATCGACAAGGAAACGGATTCCTTTAAAATTATAAAAGGCCACAATCGACGGCTAAAAAAATCGAGATCGAGTACAATTAGAGTCAAGGATCGGCGCAACTTTTGTTTGCTTTCAAACCCAACCTCCATCTTGTCGGTTAGAACATCATCTGAATCGGTGCGAACTAACACAAAACAAAGATAAAAAAAATGAATGGATTAATAATTAATGATAGAAACTAATCCAGAGAAAAAAATCCAAAAATATAATTTAGAAACAAAAACAATGAATTTAAAGAAAATATTTTTATTGAAAATCTAAAAATTATATTTAACTATCTAAAAATCACCAAATATGAGCACACACAGGAGATGATAACCTGAAACTAAAACCCAACACAGTATTTTTCTACATATTTCAAGCACCAACAAACAACGATCAAGAAGAATAGAAATATATAGTGCAAACTCATTAACCGAGGAATAGGGCTGGAAGTGAGTCGAGCTAGACCAAGTTCAAGCTCGGCTCACAAAAATTGAGCTTGGCTCACGGCTCGACTCATTAACAATTGAGCCTATTTCTTAAGCTCAAACTCGACTCACCGAAAGCTCACGAGCTGGCTCGAGCTCACGAACTGGCTCAAAGAAAGGAAATGAAACATAGTTTTATATATATATATATATAACCAATGCCACCAAATCACCATTTATTATATTCATTACCTTAGTTCTCTGTATATAACCGTGAGCCTTTAAGGGAAACAAAGAAAAGAGATTGAAACGTGGCTTATATGTATACATCTACACATATAACAATGACAATTCACCATCCTCACTAATCAAAATATCTACCTATCTCCTTTCATTAATTCATTATCGCCACAGACAGGGAGAAGAAAGAAAGGCCGAGAGAGACCGTGGGTGAGGGAGGAACCATGACTCCCTTTGATCTTTCGGTTTCGATTTTTTGAGATCTGCAACTCCAATAAAAAATATAATCCGATAAAAGTGTTCGTATCTTTCTTCTCTACATGTTGGTGTTATTTTTGTCCGGAAGAAGTCGACAGTAACGTAGTTCCCCTTCCTCTTGAGTTCGGCCAATTGGAGTTCTAGGAGGTACAGACGATTCTTGACGTTTTTCTCTTCAGCAGCTCGATCAGAAAGTTTTTCCAAAACTTTTGTTGATTTTGATTTCATACGGAGGTAGGGGATTTTGTTTTGAAATTAATTGTTTTTAAACTATGAATGCCATGGAAGTCTAGTGGGTATTTGTAAATAATTTATGATTGTTTGAAATGACTGAATGATGAGTTTGAGTTGTGTTTGTGACTGAATTTGATGAATATGTATTTGATTTCTCGATTGAAAAGAGGTTGAAAATGGTTCAGTTGGGACCCGAAAAAGGGTGGCTAGCCCCGAATTTTAGGGGAAGTGCTGCCGAAATTTTATAAAAATCTGAGGTTTTATTTGAAAAGTTATTTTAAAAGATTTGGTTTTGAAAAATTAAATTATTTGAGATTTATTTAGTTGAGAAAAGGTGTATTCTATTTTTAAACTAGATTTATTAAGAAAAACATAATGTTTTAAATCCAATTTTGTAAGGAGATATTTTGTTCTAAGTGTTGTTTTGAGTTTGGTTTTTTTTTAAGAAAATGAATCTGTGCCACAGGAGAGCAGGGAACAAAGATTAAATGAATATATTAATTAATGAAGCGTCTGCCATAGGAGAGCAGATGTGACATTGTTCGGGCCTTAGTGCCAAATGTAAAGTGGGGACGCCCACACACTGAGAACTGTTTTTCAGATGTACGCTTATTGATTTGGAAAGTCACACTGATGCGGCCTAGCCATACGACTTATAAGCACACTGATGCATCTGGAAAGCCATATCTGGAACTTGTGCCCGGGTAATGTCGGGAGCGGGTAGGCAACTGACACATGAGCTCATGGCCTGCGTTAGGGATAGACATGCATCATGTTGTTTGCACATTTGTATTTGGTTGTGTTTGCTTGTATTACTTCTCTGTGATTGTGCTGTTTGACTTGTTTGTATGTTGGTTTGAATCTCTTACTTGCACTATTTGTTTGTGAGTGTATTAAAGTGATTACGAGTTGACATTTGATTGAGGATTAACTATGTGACTGAGAGACAGAAAATGTGACTAGTTTTATATTTAAAATTTGTTTTGAGTTTAGAAATTTAAAGAAAAGTAATTATTTATCTAAAGTAGAAATAAAAGTATTTCCAAAGGGTTAACAAAATAGTTTTATTGAGTAAAGTTAATTATTTGCATTAAATTCATTACTTTTACGGCATTCCCATTCCCTACCGAGAACGTGTGGTTTGTTTTCACCCCAAAATCTTCCATCCTTTCAGTGACACAGGTTCGAAGATTCAGTTAGAAGATGCAGACGACTAGTAGATTTACTTGTGATTCCTGTTATTTTTATAGAGTCCCCTCACCTTTGTTGCTTTAAGTTTTATTTTATCCAGAGGGATAGGTATTGTATTTGAGTTTTATATTGAATTCATTTGTATAGCATTTATTATTATTAATAATTGTGTGATTTTAATTACTACAAATAATTTTCTGGTATTTTCTTATAAGCTGAAACGCGATATCGACCTAAAGGCTCAATATTAAATAGTAAATAAGGAGAATATGTTAGTAACTCCTTACTTTTGGCACGATCATGACGTGCTAAAAGTTAGGGTGTTACAATTATAACTTATATATTTTAAAAATATTTAAAAAGATCAATTTTATATATTGTTATCTATCAATAAATTATAAATTTTTTATTTATGTCCTACATTAAAATTATATATAAAAAATAATATAAAATTTTAAATAATTAAGATAATTACTCCAAGTTCAAGCTTGACTCACTAGCTCACGAGCTTAATTTATCGAGCTATTAACGAGTCGAGCTCGAACTAGCTCATAAGCTGACTTGACTCACTTCCAGCCCTACCGAAGAAGAATATCGAATAAATAGAAAGATGACATATTAAAAAGACCAACAAAGGAAAGGGTGATTAAATTCAAAGTGCCAATATTCAATTGTTGATAGAAAAATAATTTATACCAAAAAAAGAAAAAGAGACAACAAAAATCCTACATGAAAATTCGAGCCACACGGTGACAACATAGAAGAAATTAAGGCAAGAAAATGAAACAACAAATAGATGTGATGAAAATAACAACGCACAAAATGGATTTGAGATCAAAGAGAACCCATAATATATCATCAAACTTAAGAGTTTAATATTAAAAAGTAAAAACACAACTTCCGTAAACATTGGCCAAAGTAGATACTCAATCAAGGTTATCGTGTATATAAATATAGACAAACATAAGACAAACTTGGGAAAAAATATACACTACGAAAAACAAGTATAAGTCACACAATTCGGGTTCAACAAAAGGCAGAAGAGGATAAAAACATGGCAGTTATACACGCAGAAAACCAAGATACAAAACTAATCGCTCAGAAGTACGGTAGAAAATATTTGAATACGTCATTATTTTCGATTTATATGGTGATGTGTCTTATACACATTCACTGATTTAAATAGACATTAGAACAGGTCTTAAGTATATATGTAATTCGAGAAGAAAGCGAAGTTAGAACAGGTCACATCGAAAAGTAATGATTCTAATTCGCATAATCATGTCATTTGTTTAAGGTTTTGTATATGTCATAGGGAGGATATATCATATAAAATCGTTTAGATTATTCATGAACTTCATCATAATGTCAAACTGCAAGTAATAAAGGTACACAAATAATGTGCCCATGAAATCAAGCAAATTAAGAAAAATGCAAACATGCACTAAATATTAATAACAATACATTGTTAAAAGATTTTTTAAACATAAATAATTAGTTTTTTTAAACATAAAATATAACCTTTATAAGTTAAAGAATAGAAATTTGGATTAATTCTATCTTGCATTCTTGCACACAATAACCTTAATTGCTTATTTCTATAAATACTTGAAACTATTATATATAAAGATCGGGCCTTGGGCCCGTCACTGATAAAAAAAATTATATATAAAGATCAAAATCCAAATTAAAAAACGAGGAGTGCTATACATACAAGTCATTTTGGCTTATAAGTCTTACAAGTTGGGCCAAATCTAACACGCGCGCGTCACTGAACCATACCATATTCGCGTGTTTCATCTTCGTTTCCTTTTTTGAGTTTTTTGTCAAATTTGTTTGATCACCGTCGTGCGTTCTCTCTTTGCCTTCGATCTTTTCCTGTTTTTTTTTTCGATTTTCATGATTTCTGAAATCAAGTTTTGAAATTGTTTTGAAGATGATGGAACTTCAGAAATACACCTTACAAAAATACACACAAACAGTTACAGAAATAAACCAAACGATTACAGAAATACACCCAAAGAATTACAGAAATACACCCAATATAGGAGAGAGACAATATATTTTTTCTTGAAATCTTTTAATGTTTTGCTGGTTAAGGATGAGGCACATGACAGAGACAATCTAGAAAAAAATATAGAATAATAATAAAACATTATATTGAATAATGTTCTTCGTTTTTTCTAGTGATTTTGATGAAGGAAAAAGAGAAAACGAAAAGAGGAGAAGAAATTTCAATAAAAAAAGGAGGAAGAGCTGGTGTTGATGACGACCATAATGAGAGATAAAAATTACGAAAAAGAAAAAGAAAAAGAAAATACACGGAGAAAGAAAAAGAAGAAGAAGAAGAGGAGGAGAAAGAAAAAGAGGAGGAGAAAATACGGAAAAAAAAGAAATATAAAAAAAATGAAGATAAAAATATAAATGATTTGTATAAAAAAAATTTGTATGTGAAAAATAATCTTTAAAAAATAATTGTCTAAGATCAATTAAGTATTTGAGGTATGACCCATTTTTTTTGGAGCTTATTGCGATTTTGATTTTCAAATTCTTAGTTACCGAACCAATATGCATATGTAACTTTTTGGGTGGGTAAAAATAAAAAATAATTAATTTGATGTAAAGTTAATAAATAAAAATTATTAAATAATAATTTAATTAAATTTATTAAATTATTTAACCAATTATTACTTATAGATTTCTGCCTTATTGGTGAGTACGTTCATATAGAATTTGTGATAGCGGTTCGAAATCTTCGTATTTATGTCACTTTTTAATTTGAATATGGAAGAAAAAGTGGTGTTAGACTCAGATGTGGGAAATACAGCTGCTTTACAGCCATGTGGTGTCAGTGAATAGAATTCGGACCATGCGAGTTCTTCCTTTTATAAAAAAATTGATAACAACAAACAACTCGAAGGGTCCGTTTTCTAGCTTCTGAAATTCATATTTGCCTACCCACAAGTCGGACCATGCGATTTATTAAGCAAAATTTTAAAATCAAACAACTCGCATGGTCCGATTTGTGTACTCTGAATTTTTTCAAATTTTTTAACACAAATCGAACCCTCCGTACTCTGAATTTTTTTAACTTTTTAAACACAAATCGGAGGGTCCGATTTGTGTACTCCTACAATTTTAAGAAACAACAAAAATTACCATGTTAAAGTATATCACTCATTTTATTTCCATATCAAAATTTTTTAACCTATTTATGTAGTTGTCGCGATGAATACTACCTAATAATTAATATTTTATATAATATGATTATGAAAAAGTATATAGAACTAACTAATAATCAGTTAAGAATAGAACAACATAATTAATTATAATTAGTTTTATTAATTTATAATTTAATTTGTTTTTTAAATTATTGTTGACTACGTTTAAAACATGAGGGAAGATATGTTAGTTATAGGAGAGAATTATGGAACAGATGCTTTGATCATTAATTAGTTGGGTCCATATAATTAATTATGTTTTATTAATGCGTAACACATGAAATATAGAAATCATATCCAAAACTATTTAATTTACAAAAAAAAAAATCCGTGTGCCTATGAGTAGCAACATCTGATTAAAATACCGATGCCTCTAATTTATCAGTTGGTTGGCTTATATAGAGTTGGTTTCTAGCATTGTTGTATAATTATTTGTTTTGGAATAATATACTAGCATCCTTGCTTAAAGACATGGATAAATTCAACAATGGATAAATTTCTAATGGCCGCCTAATAAGTTTTTGTTGAAAGGATATATTTTGGTTGCGTCATATAGATATGGCAAATAAAGGATGTATTTTAATATGAATTATTATTATTTGTCTTTTAAAGTTTGTTCTGTTGTGCAAAGCCATTACTGGCAACACTTTTCTTCGATGTCTTACACGTATTCAATCTTCATGCATGCATATGCCTTTGCTGCTGCCAGGTATCAAAACAGTTTTCAGTAAAGAGACACACAAAAACAAAGTCTTAAGTTTATATCTTTTATTTATTTGGAGCTACACAGTTATCCAATATATATTCATGAACCTGGATATGTTTTTTTTGAGTTTGGGGATAATTATTTTCTAAAAGCATTAAATTTTATTTGAAAGACAATAATTAAGAAAATAGATAATATCATTTATGAATAGTAATAATAATGCGTAGAACCATTATATTATTTTTTTCTTTTACATGGGCTCTAAAAGAGGGACAAAAGTGTCATAATAGCATATGAAATAAAAGAGTTGTAGTAGTGTTATTATTGTTCACATACGATATACCCATACAAATTAAAGAAAATAATGGAGGAAGGTGGTGGTGGAGAAGAGAGGAGGATGAAGATGAAGGCGATGGTGGCCATAGATGAGAGTGAAGGAAGCTTCAATGCTCTAAAATGGGCCCTTGATGACTTCTTCATTGACAATAATAATAACAATGAAGAAGGCATGTGGTGTCAGTGAATAGAACTCGCACCATGTGAGTTTTTCCTTTCATAAAAAAATTGATAACAACAAACAACTCGAAGGGTCCGTTTTTTAGCTTCTGAAATTCATATTTGCCTACCTACAAGTCGGACCATGTGATTTATTAAGCAAAATTTTAAAATCAAACAACTCGCATATTCCGATTTGTGTACTCTGAATTTTTTCAAATTTTTTAACACAGATCGGACCCTCCGATTTGTGTACTCTGGATTTTTTTAACTTTTTAAACACAAATCGGAGGGTCTGATTTGTGTACTCCCACAATTTTAAAAAACACCAAAAATTACCATGTTAAAGTATATCACTCATTTTATTTCCATTTCAAAATTTTTTAACCTATTTATGTAGTTGTCGCGATGAATACTACCTAATAATTAATCTTTTATATAATATGGATTATGAAAAAGTATATAGAACTAACTAATAATCAGCTAAGAATAGAACAACATAATTAATTATAATTAGTTTTATTAATTTATAATTTAATTTGTTTTTTAAATTATTGTTGACTACGTTTAAAACATGAGAGAAGATATGCTAGTTATAGGAGAGAATTATGGAACAGATGCTTTGATCATTAATTAGTTGGGTACATATAATTAATTATGTTTTATTAATGCGTAACACATGAAATATAGAAATCATATCCAAAACTATCTAATTTACAAGAAAAAAAATATCCGTGTGTCTATCAGTAGCAACATCTGATTAAAATCACCGATGCCTCTAATTTATCAGTTGGTTGGCTTATATAGAGCTGGTTCCTAGCATTGTTGTATAATTATTTGTTTTGGAATAATATACTAGCATCCTTGCTTAAAGACATGGATAAATTCAACAATGGATAAATTTCTAATGGCCGCCTAATAAGTTTTTGTTGAAAGGATATATTTTGGTTGCGTCATATAGATATGGCAAATAAAGGATGTATTTTAATATGAATTATTATTATTTGTCTTTTAAAGTTTGTTCTGTTGTGCAAAGCCATTACTGGCAACACTTTTCTTCGATGTCTTACACGTATTCAATCTTCATGCATGCATATGCCTTTGCTGCTGCCAGGTATCAAAACAGTTTTCAGTAAAGAGACACACAAAAACAGAATCTTAAGTTTATATCTTTTATTTATTTGGAAATCTTTTATTTATTTGGAGCTACACAGTTATCCAATATATATTCATGAACCTGGATATGTTTTTTTTGAGTTTGGGGATAATTATTTTCTAAAAGCATTAAATTTTATTTGAAAGACAATAATTAAGAAAATAGATAATATCATTTATGAATAGTAATAATAATGCGTAGAACCATTATATTATTTTTTCTTTTACATGGGCTCTAAAAGAGGGACAAAAGTGTCATAATAGCATATGAAATAAAAGAGTTGTAGTAGTGTTATTATTGTTCACATATGATATACTCATACAAATTAAAGAAAATAATGGAGGAAGGTGGTGGTGGAGAAGAGAGGAGGATGAAGATGAAGGCGATGGTGGCCATAGATGAGAGTGAGGGAAGCTTCTATGCTCTAAAATGGGCCCTTGATAACTTCTTCATTGACAATAATAATAACAATGAAGAAGGCAGCATAATGGTGTATCTTGTTAATGTTCAACCCAAATTCCAACAACATATCTACCCCGTTGGAGTCGCTGGAGCTGGTTTGTACCCTAATCCTTATTCTATTTCAATTAACTTTTCATTAGCTTAAAAGAAAAAATGAAATTATTACGTTTAGCTTTTATATTAAGTTATCGCTAGAGGAAGGGCTTGAACCTTCGACCTTGTGGTTAACAGCCACACGCTCTAACCAACTGAGCTACTCCAGCTGCTTGAAAATAATTGAATACAGATAATATTAATCTCTATTTTATAAGCATTTATTCAATGTTTTTTATTTTCTTTTCCTTCAACAGCATTTTATCCTGCAACTGCTGTTATGGAATCTGTTAGGAAAGCCCAGGAAGAAAGTTCCGCAGCTATTCTCTCTAAAGCCTCCAAGATGTGCAAGGATAAGTTGGTAAAATTCTCACTCAGGTCTATCATAGCTATAACAATAGAAAGAGATAAAACTAAATATAAGAAATTAAAAGGTGCACTATTAGAATGAAAAAGTTACACTAAGGTGTCAATATTATTATTAGGATAAAGGATTATTTTTGGTTCTTGAGTTAAACTCTAATTTGGACTTAACGATTTAAGCATTTTATTTTAGTTTTAAAAAATTTTAAATAGATTGAATGTTATTCCACAAATAAATTTAATATGAATCATTAGTATATTTAAGAGTCGATATAATGTTCGATTTCAATACGTAAATAAAATCGACCTATTAATAATTACAATTACTAATGTATAAGTTTTTTGTTAATTATTTGAGTCAAATTTAATTGTAAGACATTCAATTTTTTAGAACTGAAATAGAACCTTTAAAATACTAGGGATCACATTAGGATTTGTCTAAAACTTTGAGGGCTAAAATAATTCTTTATTATTATTATTATTATGAATGAAAATGCAAACAGGTGAAAGCAGAAAGTATAATTTTGAAAGGAGACCCAAGGGAAATGATTTGTCAAGCCGCAGAGCAAATGAATGTTAATCTTCTGGTCATAGGTAGCCGTGGCCTTGGCACAATCAAAAGGTTAGTATCGTTGCTCTTAATTAGTTAATTAATTATGTTATTTAATATAATAATTATTTTGATTTCAATTATATCATTATGTATGGTTTTAATTAATTTTGTTACATTATGGTGTGGCAGGGCATTCCTTGGAAGTGTAAGCGATTATTGTGCTCATCATGTCAAAATCCCAATCGTTATTGTGAAGCCACCACCAGAGGATCAAACTAAAAAGCAACACTAATGCCGTTTTCTGCTTATGTTTCAGTCATGTTATATATTTTATGCATGTCTCATTTTCAATAATTTGTAATAATTAATAAGGGATGCAGATATATGAAAATTTGTTGTACTGTGTTGTGGTTTATTTTGCTACTTTTTCTTTTTTATTTGTTGTTATGATTTAGGGTGTTTAATTTGGCTTAGTTTTTGAATTAAAAAAAGTTTTTTTTTTGTCATTTTGTTGCTAGTTTATTTTTAATTTTTTTATTAATGTTATATCTAAGCATTCTTAAAAAACTTCATATAATTTTTTAAAATAGTTTTCTCTTCTATAAATTATATCCTGAAGTTTGAAATCAGAGCTTATGGAAGTGAATGACAACTCTATACATATGCATTCAACATAAATATAAAAAGAAAAAACAATTGAATAAGAATGATGATCAACATCTATAAATTAAATAACAATAACGTATAAGACCTCAGAATTTTTTTGTTCCATGAAAATTAAGGTCCCATATTGGCTTGCAAACCGTGTCAAATATCCTGTAATTTATATTGAACAATTGAAATACACTCGCGAATGAAATTCTATCAAACTTATGCCAAAAAAAAAAAAGAATAAACAAAATAGTGCTTATCCCTGTGCCATTTTTGCATGCAACATTATTGTGAACACGCATGGTAGCAACATTACACGTATTCTCAATTTTCTACGTGCATACAACATTTGCACACAGCAGAAGCTGCCAGGTCTGAAAAACATTTACAAAATGAAATGACACAAAAGCCCTTGGCAAGAGATAGCGGCAAAATGATCATCATTACAAGATGGCATGTTTTTATCACCTTATTAGTTATTAGTGTGCATTATATGTTACATATATGTGCATAGTGTTAATAGCATACATATAAAATAACATAGGCATAACAAAGAAAGAAGCAGAGTGTGTGAATTGAATTAGTATGATGGAGAAAACGAGTGCTACTACTACCAAAGTTGTTGAAGAAGGTGGTGGTGGTGGTGGTGGTAGGGAAGTGAGGAGGATGAAGATGAAGGTGATGGTGGCAATTGATGAGAGTGAGGGAAGCTTCTATGCACTTAAATGGGCCCTAGAAAACCTATTTGAGAACATGGCTTCTAAGTGTTATGCTTCAACAGCAGAAGAAGCACATGCAGGGATGGTTGAGAATGAAGGAGGAATGGTGTTTCTTGTTCATGTTCAACCAAGATTTGCTGAGTATGGTTACCCTATCATTGGTCCTAATGGTTTGTCATACATAATCTACTTCTAATTGCATACTTATTATCATTAGAGGAAGACTCAGTTATTTTCATGTGAAGTTGAGAATCGATTCTCAAGTATAATATCACATGAAAATAACTGGACGTGAATTTTTATACTTAGTGTATATTTAATGACAATAATTATAATGAGAATTATATTATTGACAACAATTTTTGCAATATCAGTTGAGGATTACGTGAGGAAATCACAAGAAGAAGCATCTGCAGCCATACTCTCACGTGGGTTGCACATGTGCAAAGACAAGAAGGTAAATATCTAAATCATGCATATTTCTAATTAACATATATTGCTGTATTACACATAAATCTGTGGAATAAATAGGTGAAAGCAGAAACAATAATTCTAAGGGGAGATCCAAGAGAAATGATATGTCAAGCTGCAGAGCAAGTGCATGTGGATCTTCTTGTTGTTGGTAGCAGGGGTCTTGGCACTATTTCAAGGTAAAAATATTCTAATCAACCTACTAAATCATCTCATGCAAGAAATATTTAAGTAGTTATGAATTTGTGTTGAGATGAAATGAAAGACAAAACACATGAATCATGCTTGTTGTCTGTGGTTGCAGATTGTTTATAGGAAGTGTAAGTGACTATTGTGCTCATAATGCAAAAGTTCCAATCCTTATTGTGAAACCACCTATCAAGAAGGATACCAAAGAGACGCAAACAAGTGCAGGTACTGCATGATCAGTCATCACTTTCTGAATCAAGAGTGTAAATCATCAAAACTGGTTGTTTCAACTATATACTTAATATGTAACAACAATAAGTTTGATGTATGTGAACCATATATATGTGCTACAATCCTAAAATGAATTGCAGGTGTTGCAATGTTGCATACTACAATTAATGTTGTAACATAAGAGCAGTTAGTTACTCAATAATGTGTATGTGAAGAAATTAGAAAGTAAATCCTGTATGTTTTCTTCTAGGTTTGTATTATTGCATTAAAATTAATGTGCAATCTTTGTATCATTACTCTGGTGTCAAAGATATATATCCTTGTATCCTTAACATTTTTTTTACCATCAATAATTAAAGACTAGAACTGACTTATAACCTTTCCTAATTAAAATTGATAGTTTAATTAGGACTTGACAACTAAGGGCTGAATCAAGTTACACTAAGCATCGAAGTAAAAGAAATTTGTAACTGGTACTCAAACTTCTCCAACATACAATTATAACTTCAAAGACTGTCTGGTAAATGTATATATAATGGTAAATGTGCAACATTTTTTTTTATTATTTTGAAATTTCTACTAAATTGTGAATTTGATATAATGTATCTTTTGGCGTGAATTGTTGGGATAAGTCAATAAAACATATTTATGAGAAACTCAGTTGTTCTTTTTAAATTATTTTTCTAAAATAATATGGATGGCTTAATTTGAAGAGCATTAATAGGAAGTGTAAGTGATTATTGTGCACATCATGCAAAGAGCATAAGGACATTTGTTTCTTTAAACCCTTTGTCTATAAGGAATATAAACCTGATTCTTAGTCTCTTAGGCATGTACAAATAATAGAGAGAAGCAAAAAAAAAAAGGGCTCTAAATGGTTTATAAAGTTGAATACATATGCCGATTATGATTCAGTAATGTGACCAATCGGTGAAAGAAGAACGTACATTTAGCATTTCTAATAACAAATCTGTGTCATGCAACTGTAGATATTTCATTTCAACAATCTTGTCACGAAGGTTAAGTATCATTAAAATCATTTGCAAGCAACAAAATATGTAGACTGAGATTAGATTGGTTAGCTCAAAGATTTATCTCAACCTTCCACTACCAGAAAAAGAGTGGAAGTTTGGCTAGTCCGATAAAGAAACCATTGTCTCACAATCTAATACAACTAACTGTTCAATACATGAACAAGACTAAGATTCTTGGTAAGCATTGGTACAATAGCTTAACCAGCAAAGTCAAAATTATGCTCCTTGTTCAAGATACTCAGGCAACATCACGCCACAAAAGAAAATATTGGTTTGTATTTGATCATCATTCCAAGAAAACCAGCTTCATTGATGCCAAACAATGTGAAATCGGCAAACTGAAGCATTGTGAACCAGATTCCAACTCTTTCATCTTCCTAGTGCATAACCAGGAACTGACCACAACTATATCAAGACAAAATCTATAGCATACATGAGATAATTCAGTGTGTGAGAAGCTACTGGGACATAAATACCTATCTTTCCCACCCTCCTAGTCTTGTTCCAGGGTCATAGTTTGTGAATAGCCTAAACTCATTTCCAAGTTTGCTTGAGTGCTGAGGTCTGAAACCACAAGGATGCAATCCCAATATCTCGGATGCCCTTTCTTTCTGCACTTCACCTGCAATTAATTGAAGTACAATAATTAATATATCTTCAAATGAGGGTTAAAAATGGGTGGAAATTTTCATGTATGAACTCCATGAATAAACTATGGGTTCGAGTGCTTTGATACGAAAGATAACAGGATTAAATCTGTTGATACCTGTGAGTAGAAGCAAAAATGATTCTCCAGGTTGTATGAGCACAGAAATTGTTTCAGCAACTTTCTCCAAGCACTCTTTGCTCTGTTACCAAACAATGAACTCAATAAGATCATCAACCAGCACAAGGTTTTCAAAACTGAAATAACTTGTATTACATATATATATATACACACACACACACACACACAATGGATCATCATTCATTTTTCAGCCAAAAAAATTTCAGCAATCAATTTAACTCTCACCAAGTAAGGAGGATCTGCCACTACTATTTTGAAGGAATGCTTCAACTCCGGTGGCAACTCCTCAGGGTGATTGTAGTCATAAAATGTGTAATCACTTCCGTACTGCTCAAAACGTTTGTCATACTCAAGAAGTTGTGCAGGAACATTAGGATCCATGTTCTGAAGATTCAAGAAAGGAAAATTTTTTAAATATCTGACAAAGCAAAAACAAGAACTCAGAAATGGCATCAAACAAATTAAAACAACTCAACAAACCACATCAACATACATTTTATCATTATTACAACTGAGGCATTGCTCATTGATTTCTTCACTCAAAAGGGGTTTGAAGTTGTAACTATCATCTTCAATTCTTCACCAAGATAATCAATCCTCTACACTACACTTACACTAATCTTAATATTGAAGATAAAGCAATGCAGAACTTGAAGATTAACACATCGCATATTTCCAAACTATTTCCCAATGAAAGTGACTAATAATAATAATAAAAATCTATATTCACCGAAAAATTTAAACATTTGATTAAAAACATTAGCTTTGCACTTTTATCACAAATCAGTAACATTTGAACCCAAATGAACATTGAAAAAAAAAAATTTAACTGAAATTCTAAAATTCAAAATAAAAAAAAGGAAAACAAGAGAAATAATAAATTACCTTGAGATAAGCATAGAGGGTAGGGCAAGCGATGCAGGCAACGGGAGAATTGACGCTGCCATTGCAGAGCTTGAGGACCTCTTCAGCTACGGTCTTCGCGGTATCCGCACTGTACCAGAACTGACTCAACCTCCAATCCTCCGAAACCAGAGAAACCTTGGATTCTTCGACGGCGGTTGCGGTTTCTCCTTCTGCAGCGGCGGAGTGGTGGCTCTGCTGCTCGGAGAGGAACTCCTTGAGTGCGGCGAGGGCATGCGAGCTGAGAACAGGCGCGTCGTCATCGTCGTCGACTTCTTTTAACGAGTGCGGTAGCGCGCTGGACTCAGTGAGTCCATTGAGCGAGTTAGGGTTCAGCTCGAGTTGGTCCTCCATTTCACGTTGATCTTCTGCGCGTCAGCGCGTGTTAATACTTAAGGTAGTGTTTGCCTGTTTGGTTGATCTTCGTGTCTCTTTAGCAAGGTTGCGAGAACCGGACCGATTAATAAACCGATGAGGTTATTGGTTCAATAATTTACTAGTTCGATCGAAGTTTAACCGAAATTCAACCGGTTTAATTAAATATTAAATAAAATTATTAAAAAATTTAAAAATAATTTTAAATATATAAAATCAAGGCTTAGCCTTGAAGTATACTACAGTATCACTAGTGATTGACACAATAGTAAATACTAAATACTACTAGCTTTTCTTTTTGGCATTACAAGGGTGTGGCTACTTTTCTTTGCCAAAGATGTTTACAGAAAGCATTCAAGTCTTATACAGATACAAAGATACTCAGCAATAAAAGTTTCATGAATAATGTTCTTCTCAAGATCATTGAACAATTTAGCCGCTGCTTTGTTATCACCTTACCAATTGATTTTCAGAGTATTATTGTTCCAAAGCTTCAAATGTTTCCAGGTAAAGATCATGATGTTTCATCTTGAATGGTTGAGTCCTGTTGTGGAAGGAGTGTTCTCTTTGACAAAGATAGATGACATTGCAATTGCTCAAAGTTCTAAGGCTCGGCCAATTTTTAAAGTAACTGCTCATTGGAGAAAAATTTTATTCAAGCAAACTTCTTATACTTTGTGATTGTTCCATCTATAACAATCAGAAAATCAAAGACAAGAAGCAATAAGAACAAAGTGGCAAGAAAATAGAAGCAAACAATGGATGAATCATGAATTACCCCTATACTCGTCATTGAATCAAACAGAAGCAACAAAACCCTATTTCTAAATAGATTCATGAAGCAGCAAAATTGAAGCAGCAAAAAGTAAAAATATTCTCAAATCCACAACTATTGGCTATTGATTACAAACACACACAGTAACAAGAAACAACTCTATAAATATTAATAAGCACACATAAACACACAAAGAAAAGAAGGATGACAAATTCCCCAGCTGCCTTCAAAGCCCCAGCCTCAATTTGCTTGCAATGATCATCATTCAATCCCAAGTCACCAATAAACGCAACATAATAGAAAGCCAAAAACAGATTAAAGATTCATCAAACAGAAACCAAAATCATGTAATCCAGATAAACATCAAGCAGCAACCAAAATCATGTAATCCAGCATGAACAAATAGGAACAGAAACATGAACAGAAAAATCAAATTATAAACATGTTCTGAACTTCTGATGAACACAGACTTAACAAATCATGAACAGAAAAATCAAAAAATTATAAAATCAAGCACAGAGTAGGCGACGATTAAATAGGAGCCGAAGTGGAAGGCAGAGTATTACCGGCGACGACGGTGGAGGTGGAGAGCTCGGCGACGACGGTGGAGGAGAGGAGTTCCGCGACGGCGATGGAGGAGAGGAGCTCCGCGACGGCGAAGAGAGGCTGTGGGACGGCGAAGAGGGGCTGTGGGATACGGTGGCGATGGCGGTGGGATGCGGTGCCGATGGTGGTGGCTATTAGGATTCCTGAGAGGGTGGGATGGTGAGAGTTGAGACTGAGATACTGAGATAGTGAGATGAGGATTGGGACCGAATTAGCCATTAGGGTTCGTGGCTTCTGCGTAGCCCTTTTCTTTTTTTTTCTTTTTTTTCCTTCAAAACAACGCCGTTTTAAAGTTTAATATGCAAATCAATAAACCGTAAAAAAACCGACCAATTCTCTTAATTTACTGGTTAATCGTCAGTTCGATTAGTTTTTCACCAATTTTCTATTAGACGGTTTTTGACCTTATCCGGACCGATTAGGTAACCGGTTTTCAATTTTTCCAGTTAAACCGGCCGGTCCGGTTCGGTTTTCAGAACCATGCTCTTTAAACATGGTAAGAGACATGGTGACACGCGTCTCTGTTTGATTTATTAAGATACAATTTTTTTATAAACACAAAAAAAGACTGATAGACATGGAGATACTAAATTTGTGTATCTCTCAATAATTGAGACATTAAAACATAATTCATGAGACACTACTCTTTTACAATTTTACCCTTATTTAATTTTTAAAATTCCAAATTCATCCCCTATCCTCCCAAATCTATCTCCAGTTTTTCTCTCATGCATGCTTTCCTCTGCAATTTCTCATTGTTCTTAGCATCTCCATCATTTATCCTTTCTCACTGCCGGCTGTCGATCGCCTCTATCCTTTCTCATGCGACAAATTAAAATTTTTGTTGATTTTATTAAATTTAATTTAAATTGAGATTTGTATTTGGTTAAAGATTATAGTGATATTAATGTTAATGATAACTGTGAAAGAAGAATTGGGCAAAAAATAGTGATGGAGAAGAATGGTGAGAATAAAATTGATATTTTAGTAAAATTGAATGGTATATTTTATTGTGTTTAAATGATCGGCTCATCCTTAAACGCTCTTTGCTAAGTATGGAGTGCTGCACACTTTGTGAATTTGTTAAATTTAAACTCTTCATTTATTATATTTTATTTGAATGGTCTGGATTTAAAAAGGTAACCTGTTAATCAAGTTAATTATTTTTTTTACAAATTTTAAATTTTTTTGGCAAGTCTCAGATATTGGGATGAAGTTTAAAATAAAAAATTAGTATATAAATAATAAAAACAATATGTCTGTACAAAAAAAAGTTATTGGACTTTAGAATTAAAATAAATAATACATAAAAAATAAATTAAAAGTTCATGTACTAAATCCAAAAAAAAGATATATTAGAATCTTAAAAAAAATAATATTAAATATATATTATGTATATAATATTAAATATAAACACAACAATAAAAAAATTTATGTTATATAAATTTAACTAATACATATATACAAATAAAAATTTCTCTTAACTTTATATTTGTAATATTTTATACAATTAGTTTTAAAGTTTAATTATTTTTTGAATAAATTAATAAAAAAGTAATACAAATAATTATTTAAATATAAAATACTATGACAACAAAATTTTTTGTGTAATTACTTCTACTAAATAAATATTATATTCATTTATTTTTATATTGTATGTAAAATAAATAATTAATGTTTAAAAAAGTTAATAAAAGAAAGAAGTATTTTTTTTACCAATTCTTAGGTGAATATAAAGAAATTATGTCATTTGAACTATAATTCGTTGGCAAAGAAAGAAATACTCTTAATTATATATTAAATAGAATAATTATTTATTAGGCTCATTTTTATACAAATAAAAATTTTTCTTAGTTTTTGTTACGGTAGGTAACCGGAGATTAAGTAGGTAGATGGCGTCTGGCGGCCCAAGTGTGTGAAGGCGGAGAACTCCGGGAGGATCTGCAACTCGGGAGGCTCCGTCCGACTTGTGCTCGCGAGTGAATGGGGAGTGGTACCTGCAAAGACACTCCGATGCCTAAGTTAGCAAGAGTGTGAGCAGGTCTAGAGAGTATTGGACTTCGAGATACCTGAGGGGTGTCAGTGTATTTATAGTGGTGAGCCAATAACCACCGTTGGAGTAGTGCCGTATCTTTAGGGTGCTAACCGTCCCTATTATCTTGGGGAGGTTAAGATATGGCTTTATGAAGCAGTTAGAGAGATTTTAGGGGCGGTTACTCATTTGAATGAGTGTTTATCTGCCAGCTGATCTCACATCCGACTTCTTCAGACCAAGTCGTGGGTGATACCGACCTCTTATGTGAAGGTCGGGACTTTAGCTAGGCTTAACCCTTCAGGTTAGGCCTTTTTAGTTGGACCTGGGCCTCTGTATTGGGCCAGGGTATGAACAGTGCCCCTACTTGAGCCCAAATTTTCTCTAAAGTTTGGGTTCAAGTATTTAACTCGGGTTCGTAG